>NC_133202.1:38714841-38827341 GCF_958299795.1 Porites lutea
AAACACTTGGGTGTTTATTAAAAAAAAAAAAAAAAAAAAAAAAAAAAGTCTGAGCAGCTAAACCGTCTTTAAACCAGACATCGTAACTTTCTTCGAAGAAGCAAACTTGCATGATCCTACTATTAAATTCACCACCGAAATTCACTGAGACAATGTTTTTAGACACAGTTGTGTACAAAGGCACAAGATTAAACGAAAAAGGTATCCTTGATGTAAAGACTACGGAAACCTTCCAGCACACATTTTGCGGCTTGTCACCCACCGATTTGTCAAAAGAGTTTGAGGAAAGTGTTTCAAAATTCAAAAGAACGCTTGATGGTTGATGATGTACAGAGGCTACCAACACAATTTGAAAGACAAATTGCAATCAGAAATAAATGAAACTCACAGAAACCGAAGTCCTGAAACAAAACCGAGCAAGGAAGGAAAAGAAATGTTGCCTTTCTTGACACAATAGGGAACTTAAGAACCACGACGAAGTTCACGATGACGACGTCTGTTGACTGGGAAAAGACTGGAACGAGAACGTCAGTTTCGGCAGGAAAAAGGAAACTTAGGATGCAATCGGTCGGTAGGTCGACGACGACGATACTGAGTGTAAACACAAATGTAAAACTGTGATGTTCGTTCGCAACAAAGTTTTTCGCAATGGCGTCTTTTAAAACAATGCGAGGTCTAATTTTTAAGCCGTACGTCTAATTTCATTGACGATGGAGAATTTTTTGTGTTGTCTGACTTTTTCGAGTGGAAAAACACCTGCTTTCCGCACAAAGATTATTCAACTTGCAACCTGAATGAGGTGGCCGAGTCCGATTGTCTGTCAGAGTTTAGATTTGGAAAAAGAGACATTCTGATGTGATAGCTGTTTTCCATATAAAGTTTATTTCCTCTATATTAAAGATATATGATTTGCCTTACCTAAATACGTACAAATAAATTTCTCACTTACGAGGCGGGGGGGAAGGCAGGGTATGGGGTGGGGATTTGCTTGTCTTTGTTGGCCCTGGGGTGGGGCATTTGACTGATCTTGTTCTCCCAGGAGAGGGGATATTTGAATCTTTCTTCGCCCGACGTGGAGATATTTGACTGCCGACTTGGGCGAAAAAGACTGCGACGGAACATCTGTTTCCCACGTCCACGCTTCACGCATGCGCCGTACGGTTTGAAAAGATCAGGAAGTCATGGAGGTCACTGAGAAGGCTGAGTGAATTTCACTGTTTTGTCTTCAAATTTCGTTTGTTTTAGCGTGTTTTTGATCAATTGAACTTCTTAAAATACTGTGGAATTAAAATAAACGAAAGTAAAGAGAAACCAGGTCGATTTTTGCAAGTACAATTGATTAGTGTATGACTCATTCGCTACAATCAGTGTAAACTTACGAAACTGACTTTTTTTGTACCCTTTACTAAGAACGGTATATTTAAACTTACAAAATGTGGACTTTCTCCTAAAGGTTTATGTATTCTACGCAGTGTAACGCCAATTATGGTTAAAACGTATAATTGCAGCTGTCACAGGAACATGCATCTTTGGTGATGCAGCAACGTTTATAGAAGATTGCAGAGTTTTATTTGGAGATATTTTTATTGTGCCTTTCTTGGGTTCTGCCTTGGGATTGACAGCAATGTGCAGCCTAGGGTGGGGAAATTTGGTTGCATTTGACTGGAATGACTTTGCCCGTGGGCAGGGAATTTGATTGCAAATTTTTGAAAAAAGTCAAATCTCCACCCTACGCTCTGCCTCCCTCCCCGTCGGCATTACATTGATAGGTGCATTATACCTGCTGAAGCTTGTGGATTGCAGGACGACGTGATTGTACTTTGTTTGGTGTCGTCGACAACACCACGACGACGAAATTTACTGGTCTCGCTTGCGCAGTACACTGTAACTCTCTTCTGGTCGTAAAAGAAACTTTAATGGAAAAGTGGAATCTCATACAAAACCAACCTCTACTTTGCTAATTTTTTAAATAACCACCCCTTATTTCCTGAAAGAAAGGAAAACCATGGCAAAGAACATGCTTGTTAGAGCAAAAATATTTAAGGTCTTTCACGCCGGTATAGATGTGCAACCTATCACTCCTTGCAGTTTTTCACCAAAAATAATTTACGTACCCAAAAGGTCAGACTGGGCGTTTGCCTCTGTGTCCAATTAACCTCTCTTCATTACTTTTTATAGTGCCCTGTGATCAACAGGGAAATCAAGTTCGCATTTGCAATAAACGCTTTGGTGAAATACACTATCATGTTGCATAATGAAGTTTAAGTTCAATCAAATGATGCATTTTTACAAGTTTTACATGTTTTATAGGGATCAAAGTCTTGAAACTGATTGAAACACATAACAAATATTAATAATTAACATGCATTTTTACTTATTAACTGAGATTAACCGACAACCGACAAAGATCGAAATTTTTAACCGACTACCGACAAAGTAACTAAATTTTAACCGACAACCGACAAGTGGACCCCCCCATTCAGACCCTCAGTAAAGCTTTCCGTTAAGCTGCCGTAAAGGTTGCGCAAAGAGAGCACTTTATGGTACGCAAGGAAAGTACTCGTTTTCTTCATGTCATATGACGCTTCCATGGTGACCAGATAATTATATTGAAACGCTTCATTTTATAAACATCACCTGTACCAATAATTTCATACTGCCCATCCTTTAGCTAAATTAATTTGAGTCAACCACCTATTGACAACACAGTAATTTTCTAGGAGTTATAATAACTTATGAAGGCCTGTTTTGGTCAAAATTGCATGATTAATTTTCCCCTCTTGATGAATTAATTTGATGAGTACCGGCTATTAATATTTTGTCTGTTTGTTATTATTTTTACTTATGCCTGTAATTATTTTCGTGTTCGTTTTAACTTTTCCATGCGTCACAATTATTTTTTCATCACCAGGAATTAATTTTTTTTTTGTGCCGTCTTTATTATTTTGCTTCTTTGAAATTATTTTTTTCCATTAAACAAATTATTTTACGGTTGCGGATTAGTCTTTTGTGTGCTAGAATTATTTTTTTTTGGATAATTAATTGATTTTGTCGTACGTTTCTCATAATATAATGGTAATCTATTTTTTTCCATTCGAGAATTATTTTTTTGTTAGTCATAATTATTTTTTCGTAGTTTTGGCAAATGTCCCATAAGCCTCTGCGGCGAAGCTCTTGCCATATGCTTCCTGAAACAAACATGGCGTCTTCAACCATTCCACTTGCGGCTAAATACAGGAATCGATCCGACTTCTGATTGGTCGAGACGAAACTTGTTAGTCTATGTAAACATCACTAAAGTGTAGCCTAGTAAGCATGTGATCCGGATATGGAAAAGAGACCATTCCTGTCGCCAAACTCTTTACGCGATCGAATCTACAGCTCACGATGTATAGACGTCGAGTGTAATTTGAAATATTAATGCTTTTTTTGAGTCATTGTTATTAAACGTTCTTCACGACTTCAAAGGCTAGTTTTGTTTAATATGGCACTTATTCAGCTGGGACTCAGCTGGATCGATTCCTTCAATTAGCAAAGAGAGTGTCCAGGGCTAAATACAGGAATCAATCCAACAACAACAACGATCCCTCGATTCCTAGATAATATCAGAGCTGAAAAGTTTCACTTGTCATCAGAAAGAATGTGAAAGTGAAATAAGACATTAATTCTAAAAATTTTATATTGTTTGAGAAACATCAGCACAGCAAGATGTTTCAGTGATGATATCATTTAGAGTGCTTTTCCCGCCGTGAGCTTAGCATCCGCGCTTGACCTCGGTTACATAGTTCAGTGTGTGACTCCCGATCATGACGTCGGCGAAAAAGTTTCTCATGATCAGATTTTTAAAACAAATCATCTTTACTCCGCTTTTCACAAACATGCGAACTCTAAGGTTCAAAAGCCGTCTTCACAGTTGCGTTTTTCGCTGCCGTCAATCATAATTACAATCACAAAGCACACAAACCGGGTCGAAATTCACATCACCAATCCACCAATCCACCAAAGGTTTTTTGTGTAGTTCAATAAAGACACCATAGTTCAAGAACAACTACAGTAAACACCCGCATGTAAGAACACACGATTTCGGGGGTCAGGCTGATTGAGTTCTTATTTACACTTTTTTTTTTAATAAGAATGTTGTTTTTCCGGCCCAGGCTGAATATTCTTAGTTTTCTGCCGATTTTAGGCTGAAAATATTCTTGTATTATTCTTAAATTATAGCTTATGACATTTCCGTTTTAGAATTTATTGGGGTATATGTATATGTATTACATGTACCGTTCATCGAACTGTCATTAGCGTTGAACATTTTGCTATAGCTAGTGCAGGTTTTTTCGTTTTGTTGGCTAGTTTCGCCGTTCAGAGAAGGGAATAATTTTATACGGTTACGTTAAAAACATAAAATAGTATTGTATTAACAGATGTTTCAAAACACAAAATTATACCTATCCTTTTCAAAATCTCAGCCTTGGCTTTATTCTTAAAATATTCTTAAAATTTCGCAAATTTCAGCCTGGATATTCTTATAAAATATATTCTTATAAAAAAAAAACAGTGTATCGGGTGCTTAATGATAAATCAGCTCAAAATGTTCTTAAAATGTTCTTAAATTTTTGTTTACGCCATCCCAATAAAATGTTTCGTTTCCCATCGCCCGACCGACCCATTTTTTTGGAAAAGTAAAAAAAAAAAAAATTCCAGAATCACTTGTAAAGAAGCAAGTACCTTAATTTACAAGCAGACGATCTTGTCTTATTAACACCAATTGTCTTAAATTGTCAGCGATACTTCGTTTTTGTAGCCTTTTTAAATATTTTATAGTCCTGTTAATATACATCTTTTACCATCTGATTATATCTTGCAGACTAAACGTGAATTGTAATTTGCAATCATGTGTTCATTCTTTTTTTTTCTTGCCCTGAGTTATTATAATTGATGTCCTCAATAGTCTGGCGTCATTTCGTGCTCTCACTTCATTATTATGTATACTTTAGGACTGCTTTCTCCGAATGAGGCAGTAAGCAAAACACGTTGTCAGCAGTGGCGTTGATAAGCTGATGGTAACAACGGTGACGAACTCCTTTGTCAAGACAGAGAAATGTAGCAACACCTGAGTTGATGTGACCATAAATGAAAGAATCCAGGGAGTTACTATAGCAATGGTATAATGACCCAAGGTCACTTGCCTGTGTCGTAGCGGCCGAGCAATAGCGTGAAGTCTTTCAAGAGAAATAACGGCCAGAGTAAACATTGACGATTTGCCGGCGAACATATCCACGCAATCATCTAGCACCCCTGGCAAAATTTTCTGCCCTGGATCAGCTACAATTATGAACAACGGCACTGCAAGTAATCCAACCACTAGATCCGCTATTGCCAGGCTTGTTAACAGGTAATGTGGACGCCTGCGAAAGTACTAAGCGATGCGCTCGCGTGAACCAGTGTCATTTTGGCGGGAAAAGGTGATGAGTTTTAAACGGCAGTGATGGAAACCATAAACCGTAAAGAAGTCTATAATTCTGCCGACTGTTGAATAAAAACTTAGGTGTCAATTAGTTGGATATCTCAAAAATTAACGAAGAAGCCCTCCCTGACGTGCAGAAGTGGAATAATACATAACCACGTGTACCTTCAAATGCCTTTTCATTTCCACCGAGATTAATATCTCATTTCCTTTTCATTGAAACCTCTTAAGCAAACATAGGGAATCTTGAAACTCTATGTCTCCCCGATTAGTTTCACCACTTGTGCTAAACTAGAAGTTTCAGGCGTAAATAAAGTTATCATCATCATTAGCAAACAATTTTACAGTGTAATAGACGTTAACATCGCTTTGCCGCGAATCTTTGTAAAATATTAAATTTGAATATGGGTGGTGGATCAGAGGGGTAAAAAACATGTAGAGATATATGAATAATTAATGAGCGTCAGCTTTATCACTGTTTCATAACTTCTCCCCTTGTTTTGAAATGTATTCAATCTGCCTATTCTTACCCCTCTAATGAACAAAATGTGTAAGGGAACTTCAGGTTTACATTCCTGTTTAGGCAATGAGCTCGTGTGTTAATTAATGAAAATATGGAAGCTAAGGTTTTTGAAATAAAAATATGCGATGGAGGGCATGACCACAAAATCAACAGCTTTTATATTTACATTGGGTTCTATTATTCGCCCCCTTTATTCGACTTGCCAAAGCCCTGCGGTGGCAAACATAGGTCTTAAAACAATAGCACAAAGCGTAATAGGTAAGCAGGTCTCGATCCAGGATTGATTAACACCCAAAAGGAACACAAATAATTATTATCATGATAATCATGCAGTTTATGAAGAATCTCACCCAAGCTCCCGGTGACGCTGTAAATGCCAGAAAAAGCAAAGGCTAGAAAAATTAAAACAACACCAATGTATTGTGATTTATGTCCTTTATTAAAAGCATACCGCGGACTTAGTATATCTTTATATCTTTATTCAAGGTTTTAAACAAACGGTAAAATTTACAAGATCCATTATAAATGAAGATACAACTGTCTAAGTGTTAATTACAATCTATTTAGAATCGAAGAGACGTCTATTTACAAAGCATTTCTTAAACCTCTCTGTATTAACACGTGGGATCTGGTAAGGATGCGACCTAGAAGATCCTGGAGGGGATTCGAGGAAGTACCCATAATACTTTTCCAGAACCTCACATCCCTGTCTTTAATAACCTGTTGAATCGATGATTCATGTTGAATATACCTAAATCGATTAAGGTCCTTCTCAATAGCCTATCAATTTGACTAAGATATTTGGTATAAGCAGCAACACCCCAAACTCTGATACAGCAAGTAAAAATTGACATAATGAGGCTATTAAAGAGGTAATCAATATCAGATACACTACAACCATTTCTTTTACACACTCTAAGGATATGCATACGTTTTAGAGCTCTTGCCACTGATCAAATCATCAAAATGCTTATCCCGGTTGGTAGGACTGGGATAAGCATTAGCATAGCATAGGAACTCGAATTTCATTGTAGGTCGAGAGCAGAGGAGCAACTTAGAAGACTGAAATTCTTTTACCACTGTATAGAGATGTCAGCAATTTTGCCACTGGGTGATTTACTTCTTGATCTTCTAGCCTGTTCCAGGCGTTCAGACAGTAAAGCGCGGGCGAAAAATTGACCGAAAAAACAAAAACAAACATAAAACAAACGAGCGAAGACTAGAGAGGTCTCCCAGTCTCCCCTCGCTTTTCCCCTCGTTTTCTCCGCGTACGATTTCGCTCGTTCCCCACCAGCTGAAAGCCGCGCTCTACTATCTCAACGTCTGCAACAGGCTCTTTACCTTCAGTTATACGATTGAAACCAAATTAATGATACGACCGTAGTTAAGTTTAATATCGGCATCCATCCTAGCTGCCCTGTAAGGCTATAATAGCTTACTACATAAAATGATAACGGTTGATTCCTCAACCTGTCTTTTTTGCCCTCTTAAACCCCAGACTATTTGACTCTTATTCATAGACTGCGCACAAGCAAACACCTGGTTCTAGATAGAATTTCAAGAACGGTACAGCAAACTCAGTAGGGAAAATCGAACTAACAAATTTTAAAAATTTTTTTGCAGGTTTCTTGTTTACTCTTCGCAACATTTTTTAGCTCATAATCTTATTATTATTATTATTAAAAAATATTATTCAAATCTCAAAGCCTGTTATAGAAAGGAGGCCAACTTTCGTGAATTTTCCCCTTGATCAGGTTTCGATATTATTTTGATGTTAGAGCAATACACCGCTGTTAAATCCTTTAATTGAGCACGGCACATATGCACAGAAATTTAATGCAAAATCTGTAGAAGTTAAATGGTAATTTTAGTGTAGACATAGCATTTTATTGCATCATAATGAGTAAGTTGTAAGACTTGCAAGGTTTTCAGTATTCTCAGAACTCTGCTCTTATATAAATTTCTAGGCGCACGTTTTGGAACGTTGATTTCTAGTCTTGTACGGTAAGTGTGTACTAAGTATTTATTAAGTGCCAGCAATGTTGAATAAAAAAATATAAAAACAATCATCATGTTAACGTTGCTTAAGTGTTGTATTTATCATATTTTCTGCATTTTCAGTTTTTAATTCTGTTTTCGTTTTAGTTAGGTACAAGGCCACAGAAGCATGCATTTGCTTTAGAGTAAATAGCACATTAAAAAAGAAAAAAAAAAAGAGAAGAAAAAAAGAAAGGAAGGAAGAAGAAATGAAAGGTGCTCGTAACTGGGCCTGGCAACAATTGCGAAACAACAATTGCAAAAAAAAAACAACAACAACAACAGCAACAATAACAACAACAACAAAACGAAATTGGACAAATAAATAAATAAATGACTTCCCAATATAATGAAAATGAATGAACGAACTAACGAACGAACGAATGTATGAATGAATGAATATGAATATGAACATGAATGAATGCCCTCGTTTCACCACCTTCCTTTATTTATCCCATTTAGTACGCTTTCGACATTGCTGATCCTAGCAGCATCCTTACAGGACACGTGTCAAATATAAACCTAGTACAATCTATTCGTGAATCTATTCCTAGCAAAATGGATAAAGCGCCCACCCGGTGTTCGTTAGGTCACCGGTTGGAATCCTGTCGAGGAATTGTGACATGTTGATTATGGCATCGTTCACAGTGTTGCTGGATTCACAATCGTGGACGATGTAATCCTGTCAGTTATAAACTTTCCGGACTTACCTTTATTTTTAACGGAGTTTCTAAAAGGTCCTAAGAGGGCATTGATTTCAGTTATACAGGTTTATGGTTGAAGGCGTTTAATTTTTTGAACGCAGACTTAAAAACGCATATACTTTGGGGATCGCTTACACCTACGAAAACTAAGGTCTGGTCCACACCTATCCATTTTTGGTTGAAAACGGAGATTTTCTCCCCGGCTTGGCCTGCTGTCCACATGCATCCGGTGAAAATGGTCACTGAAAACGTACCTTTTCAAAAACGCTCTCCAGAGTGCAGAATTTTAAAGACGCCGGCTTCTTATTTACCTGTCGACGGACGAAAACAGAGGTTTTCTAGTACGATGATGTTCTACATCATATACTAATAACATTACGCATACTTCGCAAGAGATGCTATCGTATTTCTATCGTTCTAGCATTTTCCTGTGGACGGGCGAAAACGATTCGAACACACTTCGTGTGGACGCCCACTTTTTGTAAACAAGAAAAATATATCGGTTTTCTAAAATATCCGGATACGTGTGGACTATAAAGGCCTACAAATGTAATTGTGACAAGAATGTAATAGTAACATTAAATCAAAAGGAATATTAACAGGAATGAACAAAATCTGAATGTAATGCTTTAATTTTTGATATAAAAGCATTGTAAATGGTAAAGAACTTTTTTCGTGCTTATATTTTTCCCTCAAAGGACTTATTAATAACTTAAGTTAATTATTTTATTTGAAAATATTTTCATTTTGATCGGTCAGAAGTAAAAGCAGCAAAAAAAGGAATTGCAGTGTACTTAACAGAACAAGGATAAAGTTACTGAAATACACCTGTTGCAGGAGCTTTACGGACTGCAATTTTGAAGTCAATCAGCATATCCTTTATGTAAGGAAAGGCCGTTTGCAAAACGATGTAAACCTGCCAAATTTAAAGTGTCTAACGACGATGGTTGTTAATTTTAGAATATGTTCGACTGTGGAGGGTTTTTTAATTTGCACTGAGGGAAAAAATACAAAATAAGAGACAAGATTCATTTGTTATTCAAATTAACAAGAGCTTTAGCTCAATAGAGGTGTCGGCTTTTGATAATACAAGCCGATATTGAATAGGGCTGATTGCAAGATAAATCCTCATTGGTTGAAACAATACAATTACTTTCATATTATGCCTGGTAGAACGCTTATGCTCAGGATTATTGGAAGAAAATTTATCCTGTTTGACAAAGTTGCAAATAGGTACAGTGCGCCTCCTCATAATCTTTTTTATTGGGATCATCAATGATCAAAACCCACCAGTTCTGAAATTTGGAAAACGGAATGATGACCTTTGGTAACACAAAACAGTATTGTCACCTGCTAGCCAATGTTTTATTTCCCGGAATATACTCGCAATATGAGACACTACGATAACAGCTGGTAACCACTCCTGTACCTTTCACCAATTGATTGCAAACACTCTGAGGGCCCTATTGCACTGAATGTAAAACAAACACATAGTACGTAGCCGCTTAGGTCAGTAAGTATATTGATTTTGTCACAACAACTCTCTCCTCCCTACTTTTTGACATTGTTTTCCTTTCAAAGAAATGTCAACGGATGATGTCAATATCACCATAGAGTAAAAATGGAGAGTGATATAAGCTTTATACATTTTCTCTTTGCCTGAAATATTTTCTCAGGTATATGAAATATTAATGGTAAGGCTAATATTAGAAAATATCATTAACTACTGACATAAAATATCCATGTATATTCTAAAAGATTGTTATTATTATTTTTTTATTTCAATGCTGTAATCTTTTGGCTTCAGAATCCTGGATCGCTTGGGATGATATTTTGAAGAAACACAATATTGTTAGTCAAATAATTTTTCAATATCATTAAGAATAATTCATGAGCAAACGTTGCTCTGTTTAGATGCATGTAAGCTAAGGCGTATCTTCTTATGCATAAGGACGCTTATTTATTCTATTCTGCCTTCATTTTGCAACTATTATGTATTTATTTTCACATTATTCAACTAAAGATATTTCGATATATCACTTGGTGATAATAAAAGGAAGGTCACAGTAAAGTTACAGCGGAAGTCAACGTCAACATGACAAAGCGTGCGAAAACAAACTTATTCCTCTCACCGTATAGTTTTTTAGACGGGAGATGCCTCTTTTATCTTAGAGTTTTATGGAGTGCACTTTTAACAGAGATTGTGCTTGAATAGTTCAAACTTTCGTTAAACACAAATGTAAGGAATGCATTTTTATTTTAGGCCATATATTTTTAAGGGCTTGTAAACACGACAGGCACACCTCACGCAAATAATTAACATCTTTATTTTTAAGACAGGAGTTATCAGCCCTAAGCTTTGATCGTTAATGGAGAAGAATGACAAAAAAAAGCGGCGACCTACCGGATCTCTTGCAATGAGATGCAACCTCCCCCATCTACACTTTGGAAAAAGCCTTCAATATATAGTTGTTTCCATTTTTATTAAAACTTCTTTAGGGAGTATTTAATCTCAGTGTGTCCAGCTGTTTTCCTTCATTAGATAGCTTTTGTATCGCTGATATCAAAGTAGTTTTAATAAAAAAGGAATAAGACTGCAAAATATCAACCTTCAAGGGACACTAACTAGTATTTGACGTACTAAGATGGACAAAGCTGTTTAAACGTCTTGTACTTTCTGTTTTTGTTGTATCATTGGCGGTTGTTGTAGGCGTTTTCCCCCAAAAAAGTTTAGTAACAATAGCTACATGAAAATACAATAAGGATAAATTTAATTTGTTTGTTTTAATGTTATGCGATAAAGGTGGAGTTGCTAAGGAAACCTTCCACAGCTAAGCCATCTGATAGATTTGACTTATAATTTTCGATCTCTGCAAGGCCAGTTATAATAAATCATGTTGATTTGTAGACGCCTGATGTAGATCAGAAGGAGAGTTAAACCTTTGCTTTTGCGCGTTTTGTTTTTACAGACCAACCTGAGATGCAAATACTCCATTATTTATAACGGTTTTGTTTCCTTAGATCTGAATTAATTACATGACCAAGGGGATTAACCTTCAGCACCAAAGATATGAACGGCACTCAGGAGTCCTCAAGTGCGAATAAGATCGCCAACTCCAAAATGGGTATTTCATCACTAATTATGTGGTGTTCTGCCTTTGGAATAGTCGACATTCTCGTCGTTGGTGCAAATGTCTTGGCTTTGCTGGTGTTTAACTCGAGTCGACGGCTCTTAAAAAAGCGACATAACCAGTTCTTGATCGTCCTGGCTATCTCAGACATTATGGTTGGTCTCACCGTAATTCCCTTGTATGTATACCAGTTGATATCCTGGTGGCTTGAAAGCCGTCCGTTACTTGGGAATGCATTGCGAGACGTTTTCAATGCTGTAGACATATTATCCGGATTCGCTTCTATCTTCACTTTAGCGGCGATTGCAGCGGATCGAGTCTATGCCATCGTGTTTCCTTTTTACCACAAAGTCCCTCCCAGGGGAGTTTACCCCTCTATGATAGCCTCTGTGTGGATGTTATCGGGATTACTCGTAGTCTACTATTTTTTGTCTCGGATTGATGTCTTACCGATAGAAGCGTTTATTTATCTTTTGCTATGTAGCATCTCGTTTTCTCTTCTAGTCATTTGCGTCTCCTATTTGCTAGTCTGGGCAAGAGTTAAGTGCTTTAAAATAAGCCACGGCCTCAAAGGAACACCATTTCGCGAGAGACGATTGGCAGAACTTTTATTTCTGCTAACTGTTATTTTTATCTGTACCTGGCTACCATTTCATGTTGTAAACTTCATTTTCCATTTTTGCAAACCGTCGAACTGCCGTCCTCCACCCGTTTCTCTCGTTTACTTTAGCAAACTTTTACATTATAGCAACTCCTTTTTGAACCCTATTGTGTATTGTTATAGAAACAGCGAGTTTCGAAGATGTTTGAAGAAACTGGTACGTAATTTATTATCACGATCAAAACCAGTAATATCAGATAAGAAGGAACACTACGGGATGAAGGAACGACGATTACTTTTAGAACGACAAGATGCCTTTCGTCGCATTCTGATCAAAGAAAGCAGGGTATGATTAATAAAAATTACAGACGGGGACAACATTGCTTACTACTGTCTTAGTAAATATTGTTAGACTTCGCGCAATTAAACAGAGACTACCATTGGTTGATTCTTGGTCACGTGACCTTGATTAAATTAATATGTATCCCGATCGTGATACAACTTTAGTTAGTTTTGATTTCCCTCCCTAATTCTGATGTTTCCCTCGACTCACGGGAATTGTTTCCTTCGGGACCTAATCGTGACGTTTGGGCATAAGCAGTTAGACTATTGACTTTGCTTGAAATCATTTTTGTTTTTTTATATTGTCGATATAAACTACCTTAATAAAGTTAAAAAAAAACGATCATAAATATTATTGATAAGACACAGAAGTCATAAGCGTTTTAAATCAAATTACCTCGCTTGAAATGAACATATTAAATATAAGTTGCCCCCAACAATAGACCAATTTCTATATATCAAAATTTATATTTGGCTACGAGGCTTGGAGAAATAAAGCAAAAGAATATACTATTAATTCCTGAGCCTCAAGATGATTTCTTTGATTTTATTCCCCCTAGCCTTTGAGCCAACTCTAATATGCCACTTCCGAGTTCCAAAAACCCTCACTTTCAAAATGAGGCTAGGTGCACAACCTTTCAAGTGTGAAAATGAGTTAAATGATTTCCATATCAAAGGCTGAGCATCTACCCTCGTTTTGAAACAGAGGTCCGGGGGAACTCGGAAATGGCCTATCTTAATGTATCGAAATTGGTCTGTTGTCAGCACCCACCTCATTTCTACTACAAGTCACAGTTTATGAATCTTAAAATTTAGCTAAAATAGACCTTTTAGCAACCCATAACCCAGAGAAGCAACTTCCATGTACTCACATCACGGCATTTTCACCGATCGGTATATTTCTAGAACAATTTTGGCGCGTAAATATATAGACCAGTCAGGAAAACCTACAGACCTTAAAATGTTATTTTTAACCCTGAAAGTTTCCCTTAGTTCTTTTTTCTTTAATCTAATACTTCTAATGCGCTTATATACGGAGCAGAGCTTCTATATTTTAGTGGGAAAAGTGCTGAAGCACAGTGACATACATGTACATGCATGTATGCCTAGTATGGGAGTTGCTCGCTCCTATTTATGGTCTCCTGACCAATTAACTTGCATGTTTTGTTTTCCCATTCTCCTTTTTCGAATCCTCTATTATACACTCTATTGGCCCCCAAAGTTTTCATAATAAGATATTTTTCCAGGTGCTCTTGGAAACATTTAGTACTCTTAGGAGCATTGTAATAGTAATAGCTTATGAAAAAGTTTGGGAGCAAACAGGGTGTGTTATGGCTGGGGATTTCGAAGTCAGTACAAAATTCAGGCGAAACAAAAGGTAAATTCCCCCGATGGCATCACTTGGCCTGAATTGGGGAAATAAATCGAGTTTGTGTTTTCTTATCCTTGTACTAATCCCCTCTATCATCAACTGTTTGTAATTCCTTATAGTCTACTAGTATCTGTTTGGTATTTTCCTACTCAGACTGATCTACAATTGAGGTCAAAAGTACTATTATATGAGGACCTTTAAGAGATATTTCTAAAACTGACGACCTTCTCCAAATAATGTTGACTTTTAAGCAAAATAGGTGGTAGAAATGAGTCATTTTTGGCCCATTACTGCTGTGGGGGAGTTAGGGTATGAGCTGATGAAAAAATTGTCACTAATAGTAGAGTCCTATGCAAATTATGTAGAGGGTATTTTTTTTCAGCTGTTCCAAGGTTGACCTTTTTTTAAATTTTGTGCAAATTTTAAGTTTTTCTTCAATGTATAGAAAAATGTATACCTTACCACAAAAAGGGGTCGCCAGGGTTTCTACAAATTATACAAATTGTACAGTAATAGAATTGATTAGAATTGTTTCTCTAGAAGCCACGTATTGTCCGATTATGCGTGAACGAATAAATTAAATTTTAACATTTTAGTTTAAAGCTTACTGTCGCTATGATCGATCAGAGAACATAATTTAGACATTTTGCCTGCCGCAGGCGAGGACTGTACATTGTCTAAAATCCGGAGATGTTCTGTTCTTCAGTTTCTCCCATATTATTTAATGGTATCTCTTCATGATCTATCCTGGGTCCCTCTGGGAGAGCCTCCGCAGAGTATGATTCTCTACAAAGTAATCTACCCAGGGCTATTCTGAAGTCGGGCATTTGAAATGAATAAATAATTGGATTCAAAAACGAGTTGGCGTAATGAAGAAACTTACAGAAAAATAGGATATCGTGTGGCAACTTATGGGTGAAACAAAGGTTACAGAAGAAATTGATTATGTTTAACAAGTGAAAAGGTAACCACGTGACAATGAAGGTTAAGGTTATGATCAAAAGCATCCTAGCTACCTTTCTGTCAGAAGCTGATGGACGATGCTGCGAACTGTAATAAAACCTAACCCTGATCCATATACCTGTGTATGACACACACATAAAAAACAAACATGAACTCAATGATGACGTCATCACATAGAAGAAAACGTCATAGTTAATGACGCAAAATTTAAACAGAAGGTGTAAAATGGTGACTATGAAAGCCAAGATCCAGACCACTCCAATAATCAGCAGGTATTTTGAGTCCGTGAAGACGGTACGGTGACGAAGCGGCCGGCAAAAAGCGTAAAGGCGCTCCAAACCAATGGCTGTTAATGTAAAAATCGAAACAAAGCCTGAAGCAATGTCCACAGCAGTATAAATGCTTTGATATGTGACGTTATCCAGGTGATAGCACAGTAGGACAATATACATAGGGACTGTAACTGCACCCACAAGTAAATCAGCGATTGCTAGGTTGATCAGGAAAAAGCTTGCACGAATGTGCAGGAGCTTCTTGCAACTAAAGAAGGCCACCATTGTTAGAATGTTGCCAACTATTATGAAAAACGCAGCCATCCCAAACCCCGCACTCCAACCTGTGATTTGCAAAGTGGACATCTTTGGATATGTCGATCTAGAATAATAATAATAATAATAATATAATAATAATGATAATGATAATGATGATGATGATGATGATAATGATACTACTACTACTACTACTACTACTACTACTACTACTACTACTATTAATAATAATAATAATAATAGCAATAAAAATAATAAATAATAGTAACAAATTAAATAGTATTGATTATGATAATTTATCTATCAGATTCATTTTATGAATTTTAACATTACTGGTATGTAGAAATTGTAGGGCGCTTTTGATTTTGATTATTATTAAAAGGATCTATATAGCAAATTAAAAAGTATTATTACTATTATTATTATTGTTATTATTGCATTTATTATTATTTTTATTATTATTCTGATTATGATAAAAAACAGTTTTTACCTTCGGTATATTTTAAAGCACGAATGCTTTCGAGGCAAACAATAAAAACTGAAATTGGTGCTAATGCTGGCACCATTTCTTTTGCTAACATAATCCACTCAGCCTCGAAGTGTTTTGAAACGAAAGAAAGCTCATTATTTTGACAAGTATAGCCAGATAGTTGTATTAAATCCGTGCAACCTCACCCATGATTCAAAGAATGGTAAATAAAATCCCAATAAAATAAGATCAAATTGAATATTCGACAATGGCTTGTGAAATTGAATGAGTTACCATTACTAGCAGTTCAGAAGGAACTGTAACAAAACATGTAACCTTTCATTTGACTTCACGTAAGCATTTCTTTTGGTTCCTGTTACAATAATTCACGATTAAAGATTGCAACTGAACAATCCTGCTGTGAATATACAAAGAACCGGTAGTCTGATTTTTTTTTTCTTCTTTTTATCGTAGCTACCATCAAACTTGTATATGTCGGTACTTAAAACGAAAATAAGAATAAAAGCAATGCAGTAACTGTGGATAAATATTTAGAACGGAGCAAAACACTTGCCAATAAATGGACATTTCTGACGTATACTTCCATTCTTTCCTTCGTTTGGCCAGGTCGAAGACCAATGGCGCTTGCAATTTCGATTAAATGTTAATAAGTCTGTTAAGACTTAAAATGCTCTGTTCGGCTAAAAAGTAACAAATAAAACATATGCGATTCTAACAGATTTTTTTTGCTTATAGGCTTTTGATAGTCAAATAAGAGACTATGTAAGAAAGCTACTGACGAAGCCCAAAAACATGTTGATTTTCAATCTATAATGGCATAAAAGATACTAGACGGAGGGAAACCATGCATTAATCTCACCTTTTTAGCGTCTCTTAATATCCTGGCACTGGTGATTTAATAGTCTCAAGAAGGGGTTGAACACTTATCGAAGGTTTTTCGCTTAAAGCTTGTCGCGAACCCGTGCACTATTAATAGAGCTGTTGGTTCTGAGATGAGAAGTGCTGATGTGGGAATTTAATTTGTCCCTTACGCTATAAACACCCCGCAGGGGCGAAAGGTGTCATGCATTTAACTGATTGTTCCACTGGAGGCTTTAAATTTTTGCTGAAAAAGACAATTTTTGTTTTTTATGAAACTAAGTTTAATAAAAACATTCCCTCACCTGCTATAGAGCATAAGAAAACATTATCGAGCAGTAAGTTGTCGATTTAAGTTAAAAAAGCTGCAAGTTGTTAGTAGATTATCGCAAAGGAAGGAAAGACAAAAGGCTTTTGATATCCCTGCTGTGTAAATTTAATAATCGGAATACTCGATTAATAGCATCGAGGAAGAAAAATATATACAGTGTATACGATATATATAATATTTAAGTACCAACACCGAGGGAGAAAATCTCAATATTAGAAACACGTTTTCTTTTCTTTTTTTAAGGAAGGCTAATGAAAAATATTAATTAAAATTCTACTTGTTTTGATTTGTTTTTCTATTTGTTTTGCACGATACACTTTAAAAAGAGGTTTAACAGCTAACAAGACATTTGGAAAATTTCCCCACCTGAATTTAATTCTGAATTATTCTTCCTTTTTGTTTAACGAGAACAAAAAATATCAATTTCCTTCAGGGTTGTTTAGAATATAAATGGTCAAAAAAATTAGTACGTATATTGCATTGTGGAGCCATAGATATAACGTAAAATTGCACAAGAGGGCAAAGATTCTGCCAAAATGCCATTTGGTGATATTTCGAAAAAAAAAATATGGGCTCAAAGAAAAGAGTTTTAATAAGTATTATACAATATCACACTGCATGCCCAATTTATGAGCACTTCCCATCAGCTTATATCGGAGCGACAATGGTGTTTATAAAAGATTTTTAAATCAGATAGGATGCATATTTCCATATTTCTGTAGTGGCTTAGTTTGCTTGTTTAATTTGTGTTTGATGGAATTAATTGGCTTGGTTTGGATTTTTTTGCTCACGCTTTTTAATGTGATAGATATATTACAATATTTCGTCTCCTTATTCCTCCTCTCCACGATGCTCTTCACTGCATCTTAATTCTTTAGCTGTTACCCAACAAAGGAAAATACAATGGAGTATTATTTCATGTTTAAATGAGATAGCAGTTCTTTGTCTACAATTATAAAGATATAACGTTCCACCTTTGAAGATCTTAGTTTCAAAAGAAACTATCTGTTGCGACGGTCAATGGATGAGTGGGTGAAACACACGCTCAAAAAATTAAATAGATTAAGAAAAGGTAATTTACCAAATTGAAATTCAAAATGCGCGGGATAACTGGTACCCTCTGTTTGATCACAAAAACATTGACTTCTCTATCGCAGCATTTTCTTTGTTCTTTAAATTTCTTGTTTTCTTTTTGTCATTCTTTTTTTCTTTTTTCTTTCTTTCTTTTTTTTTTTTCTCACTGCTCTTTTTTTGTGTTTTGCTTTGTAGTTTAACCGGACGAATATATAATAACGTACTTCATAGCTCTTTCAAGCCATTTTTGGGTTCTAAGAGCTGCACTGAAAGAAACGACATCCACTTAAAAATAAACGGCAGTATGATAACGGATCAACAACAAGTGGCTGAGGAATTGGTTGAGCATTTTGCTACCTTGGCGGATGGCATTGGCGGTACAGCGATTGAAAGAAAGTCAATAGAGGACTTTAGAGACCACCCTTGTGTTCAGAGGATACAATATGAAAATAGGAATTCCACTCAGACCATTGAAATCGAACCGGTTACACAGGGTCAAGTCCTTGCAGCTCTCGATTCGCTGAACATAAACCGGCACTGATGGAATTCCTTCAAAGGCTTTGAAAACAGGTGCTAATGAATTATCCGCTCCACTAACCACCTTGTTCAATTCTTGTATTAACAAGAATGCATGGCCTAGTAAATGGAAATATGGGCATTGGGCCCCAGTATACAAAAAGGATGACAGAAATGCAAAGGAAAACTACCGGCCCATAACTCTCTTACCATGTGTAAGTAAAGTTCTTGAGAAGTTGGTTGGAGCGCAGATCAACTCTGGCTTTGGTAATCGCAGTTACCAAAACTCATCCGCTTATCGCAAATCTCACTGCTGCGAAACAACATTGATCAATTTAGTAGAAGATTGGAGACTAGCGAGGGATCGAAGACAGGTTGTGAGCATACTTTCAACTGACATGTCAAAGGCATTTGACTCGTTACACCCACCACTACTTCTGAACAAGCTTGAAGCGTACGGTTTTCAGGAAAGCGCTATTCAACTTTTAAACAGCTATTTAAATGAACGGAAATATCAAGTAAAGATCGGCCGTCATGTTAGTTCGAGCCGATTCGTGAGTCGCGGCTGTTCTCAGGGTTCCGCGCTTGGCCCGTTGTTATGGAATGTTTTCCAGAATGACCTATCCTACTGCCTAACAGCGAACTTGTCTATGTATGCTGACGACCATCAAATTTACCACGCAGGAGCAGACCAGGCAGCTGTGACTTCCCAGTTAAAGGATAGTGCCAACTTAGCAACAACGTGGTATGATTCTAACTTATTGGCGGGAAACCTCAAAAAGCACCAAGAGAATTGGTGTTCTAATGAGACTACGTAATCTAATTCCTATGAAATCTAAGTTAATATTATTCAAAAGCGCGATATTACCATTCCTCACCTACTGTCACCTAGTGTGGCATTTTTGCAAAGCGAGTGACACTCGAAAGCTTGAAAGACTACAAGAAAGAGGACTTAGAGCGGTTTTCAAGGATAATAATTCTAGTTATGAACAACTATTAGAGAAGGGAGACCTGCCCACACTACTAAATAGTCGCTTACAGGATCTGTGCATCCTTATGTATAAAGTAAAGCATAAACTGTGCCCTGCATATATAAGTAACATCTTTAAAGAACCAAATAGTAATTACAATCTGAGGCAAGCAGATTTCTCTATACCTAGGTATGAGACAGTCAGCTACGGCAAGCACTCTATTAGATATCTAGGGCCTAGGCTATGGACAAAACTACCCAAGAGTATTAGGGACGTCCGCAACCCTAATGTCGTTTAAAAACAAGATACGCCAACTCAATATAAGTGAACTTTTAGATGATGGCTGCGCAGGCTGTAGCCTTTGTTCATTTTGACTTCTGTATATTTTTACTATAAATCTCGTAATTAGATAACTATAGATATTTTACCTACTACTGTATATAGTTTTTACTTTGTATATTCTCCCCTAATTGGTGTCCCCAAATTAGTAAGGGTTTCTTTTTTCCCTGGCTAGACGGCTTTGACACTTTAATAAAGTTTCTATCTATCTATCTGTCATTGAGTAACTTCTCGATTTCGCTCTAACGTGTGGCAAAGTTAAAACCTAGAAACTCGAATTCTAGGAATTACAAATCAGCCGTGATTTAACCGGGAAAACTATTAAAGAATAAATGGATGTATACTACTGGACATCAATTTGGCAACCTTTTTGCCCGTACATTTGTGTTTTGAATTCATTTTGCTCTTTCTTTTTTCAGTCTGCTGGTCTGCTGATTATTTTCATGCATCCACCCATCGTTTCCATTTTAACTGAGAGGTTAGTATAGGTCACTATTAAATTTCAAGGTTTTACATTGATTCCCACTACACCGATTAGGAATTTTTTTCGGAGACAATATTAATACGATTGTGTAGTGAAAATTACAAGTTATCATTATGGGCAAAATTATCCTTAAATCAGACTTAATCATGAAAACTAGGGTCGTGAATGAAACATTTATTTTTTATTTTTCTATATGAATCGATTAAAATAAAATACATTAGCGCGCTGTTTCAGGAAAATAAGTCAATGAGCAAATAAAAGGGAATAGCCAGTCATTCAAATGCATCGCGCCTCTATTCTAAAATGTATAATTATTCACATCTACTTGGATGCCAATTGTCATTTTTTTTCTTTTTTTGAATACCTTGTAGTCGTTTTCTTTCTATTTCTTTTTGTATTATTATTTTTGCGTTTTTATGGACGTCGACTTCGCTTCATTCCAAAAAATGCAAAGAAGGAACTTGGCCAATATCCGGCCATAAGCTTTTACACGGTAACCGAAAGTAAAACGTGGATATTGATTGATAGGTTTCGTGCGGTTTCCAATTATTTGATGCATGACATTAGATAATTGAACATAACTTTCTTTACTAATAGAGTACAGTATTTAGGTTTTTGTGGATTTTTAATTCTAAACAAGGGGGAAAATTAAGGGCACTACAATGGAATCTTATCCTTGTTGTTCTTGTTTGGTTTGCATACGGCGTCCATCTATTCACTGGTACAGGTGAGGATATTCTTCAGGTACGCCACACATCCAAGCAATTGCTGAGATGAGCCAATATTCAAGAAAACACACAATTAGCATATCTCCAATGTAAACATCCTGACAGGATATGGAACATTAAAACCTCAAACTGCGGACTTGTTATGAAAGAAATATTTTCGCAGTAGAGGTACACACGAGCGTTCGCTTGTCGTCGCCTCTTGGCCTCCGTTTCGAGGTGAGTTTTGTACTTGATAGTGTATACGTTGCGCCATTTTTTGTTTTCAAAATCATAACAACTAAACATCGAATCCAAAGCAAGTCAAAGGACTGAGGATCGGAGGATTTCATACATTTTGAATTTAAAGCAAACATAAGGAAATCTATTTTTTTTGTACAAAATCGTTGTACGATTCTAGTTTATTGTGTTTTCACAATCTGTAAACCATTCTGTTAAGGTTTATTACTTTTTTTTCGCGCCTGTGATGAACTATCAAACTGTTATCCTGACCACTGTCACGAAGACTAAGGATCGTACATATGCATATGGTTTTTAGTTTCACACAACATACAATCGGTTACATCGAAACGGGGCATGCAATCCGGATCACAAGCTTTGCTCGAACTCTGATAAAAACAAAATAATACTAAAAAATATATTTAAAGTAGTTTCCAATGATGTCCGTATTTTATGCGGTCTTATTATGTTGTTCAATTTTAACCGTCCATTACAAATTATAAATAAGAGTGAGTTGATTAAATAAGTAAACTTACAGCACTAAAGAATATTCTTTAACAGTAAGAATGAAATAGGTAATAAGCTTATTTACCCAGGAGGGAAAAAATGGTCACTGAATGCATTATGCCGGGCCTTCAGTTTTAATTGCAAGAAGAGCGAAACAAAATACCAGCTCAGCATCTCTTTCAACTGTTTTTCTGTTTATATACCACAAAATGGTAATGCAAAATGGTGCTAAGCTTGGAATTGCAGATATTACCGAATACTTAACAACAACAAAATTAACTCACTTTATCTCAGCGTGGCTCAGAATATTTCCAGAAAATTCAAGTTAATTAAAGGGAGTTTAGTTTTAAGTGCATGTGTCGGTAAGCAAATTAAGGTCGCTAAGTGCTTCACATAACGGGTTCCATAGCAATAGTATTCGATCTTATCTACCAATCTTTATGTACTTAGCTAAGAAAAATGTGGCTTTAACAATTCCATTCCATTTCCAATGTACCTAGTGTCAAAAACACAACACCGTCAACTGGTCCTCTTCGTTGTAAGAATAATATTTAGTCGAACCACCCAGACACTTTTTCGACTTGAATAATTCGCATCCGTGGCAGTGACATCGTTGCCAATAATGAAATTTTAATCTAAGGCCCGGTTCAGACGCCGCTCCACTCATGTACCGAACCTGACTGATGAATTAAGTACGGCAAAAGAGCGGCGTCTGAATCAATTTGGTACGGCAGTTTTAGTTTGGTGCAGCAAAAGCGTTAAGTTCGACAGAGTCTGTCGAACTTTTGTCGAACTTAATTTAGGTTCGACACACGGTACGCCGTCTGAATCAGATGTTGCGCCAGTGCCGCCCCAAAGTCGACCTTATTCAGTTAGGTTCGGCACATGAAAAGTACGGCGTCTGAACCAGGCCTTAATTCTTAATTCTAATTTTAATGTTTCTTGCCAAATACCAAATACATGATTGTATAGACAGAATATTTATGTATGTATGTTTCAAATGCAGAATGATTGGTTAACGATGAAAAATAAAGAAAAAGAAAAGCTCTCAAGAGGGTCTCAATAGGGTTCATCATTACACCTCTAAACAGCCAGGAATTTTAACCCTAATAGTAAAAGCAAGAGAGACGCTAACTGTAAAAATTTCAGCTTGTCAAAATTTGTCATTTAGAGAGTGTCAACTACTATTGGTTGTTACGCTCTACGTTTCTGGTCTTGTGGCTACCAGTACCAATATCAGCACTGAAGCACACGTGCCATCTCCGCGGTATGGCCGTTACCTTACGCATGCGCACAACCATATCTCCCCGGTAGTGGCAGCCATGGACAGCTGTGTCGCCCCTATTGGGGCTCATCAGCATGGCGTAGCCGCCAGGTCTATAAGAGGGCAAACCCGCGAGTCAAAGACCCGTTGGCCCTATTTCAGCCGCTTTTTTCTTCTATCCTGGAAAGGTCCTAAGCAACTTAAACTTTTAGACTTTTTCAAAACAATTGTTTTCTTCATTTTCAGAAACTCGTAAAGGAGAAAAAACAAACCATTAGCCGTAAATGCCTACACCCCATTGAGATCACTTCTCAAGAACTTGTGAGCGCACAATATATGGCGCCGGCGTCTGGACTTGAAACACTGATGCTTCATTGGTTGAAAACGTACTTTCTCTCCTCAGGGCAACCCTTGCCATCCTCTGCTCCCCTAGAAATTAAATTTATGCAGAGATTGGTTGATCACCTATGCTTTTATCCCCTAGGGGTAGTTACACCCCCACTTTCTATGGTTTTGGCCAATTACAAATATTTTCAAATTATGCATCGCTATGTAGTAGTTATGCGGTATGAAGTTATGGTGTGAGTTATGAGTTATGAGGTATGGCCCAAATACAAAAAAGGGATTAAAGAAGAAGAAAAAATGATGATCAAGAAGATTTCAGGTCATTGTAAATTGCAAAGCCCATCAGATGACTACAATTATGGCTACATGTTTGATTTCACTGACAAACTTAATCATTCTCAACGAAATGTATTTTAACACTGGCAAAATGTGATATTAATCGGACAAACTATTATAAGGGATTTTTAATTTGTATCATTGTCAAGTACTTTGCTAAACGACAACAGAGGCTATGCAGATACTTGGAGTTCCGTAGCCAATGGAGTCAGACTGTATTTTGTAGTTCTAGTTGCTTGTGTTTAATATTGTCTTTGTCGGATAAACACAATTGTAAACAGGCCGATGTCTTTTTTTTCGTAGCTGTTGAGATTCTATTAATTTATATAATGTGTTTTTTGATGAGATTTGTAAAGAATCCTCATGTCATACTCTGACTTTATTTGTGTTTTCCTTGGATAAAATTGTATTTTTCGATCGCCATTATTTTCTCCGCAAGAACAAACTGGACGACTGAGTGCATTGTAGAATGACTAATATACCAAAATGGCTAAGCCAATCAAAATTCTAGAATTGCATTTTCCAGGAGCTAAGTTTTTTTTACCGTATTCAGAAGATAATCTTTTGAGTAATTCAGTGAAGCTTTCTTTATTTCATTTCTCTCAAGACGATCACCAATTATTCAAATTAGGGGCACAATTTACAATATGTTACGACTTCCTACTTCATGTTCCTCTCTCCCTTCCTAGTTAGTCCCCCTACCCCAACTCCCTAGCAACCTGACCCTGCATTTAGGCCTAGAAGTCAATGCTGAGCAGGTGAAATAATTAGTGTTATTTTCAAAGTAAATGTTACTGGGTAAACACCGTGTCGGCACTTACTCATTTCATCCTTTGTACAAAAGCAAATAGCAAAATCAATAAGTCATAAACGTACTTTAAAGTCATGCCGCTTTTAACAATGAGTTGATAAGTCTAATGAAAAAATGACTGTCTGTGTGACACCTATGCAAGCTGCATTGATTTTATCAGCACAAATTTGTGAAAAGGTTCGATTTATAATGTAATTATGTTGCACTGTGACACAATTGACTCAGTTTCCTTTTTATGTTTGAAGAAAATAGTTCACCGCGAAAGAAAACACATGTCTGTCTGATCGCATGGCTTACAATTTGTGAATGATCCAAGTGACAAAGACCTTTTTCATATAATACATGAATTCTTAATATAATTCAAATCCACCATAGGTAAATAAAGATAATAATCCAAATTTCTGGGAATTATAATTTTAGTCACCCATACGAAGTGCCTGAACAACTGGTCCTCCGATAAGCTCATATCAGCGTCACGATAAAAAAAACAGTCCAATATTACTGGTAAGTTTTGACCTCGTCCATGATACAGCTTTATTTGATAGTCAGAAAATAAATATTTCTCTTTTAATTTTAAAATTCATAATGATTATATCTCTGATGTTTAAATATATTTTGATATATATTTGAGTGTAGTTCTGAAATTTAACTTGAAACATTTTTTTTTTCTCTCTGTTCGTCTCGTCTCGTCTCTTCTCGTCTATTAGTCGTGCTTTATCTTTCTTATCCTCAGCACTGATAACTGACTGTATAGTGACAGGTTCAAACTTGTTTTTGTTTATTTGTATTTTTTCTGTTCTCCGTAAAAAATTATTACATTAAACTTGCATAATATCTAATACTTAAAAAAAAATACATGTTTGATATCAATCGGTAGAGCTTCCGCTGTAATTAAAATTGCCATTAAAAATGATGAAGACGAAAAATTTGCCAGTAGGAGTTTCTACATGTAGCGAAAGCCATGAGATTCGTTTAGGTTTCTGATTTTAAACGCAGCTTTCATTTATATTATATCACAACTAAAGAATTTCGGTGCCCCGGAAAACAGTATGTGGATAACCTCCTTTCTCTCTTTCGATCTGTGAAAACATGCAGGTGTTCTGCAAATGCTCAATGAATCAAAAGCTAGGATATTCAATTCAAAAAGGGCAGATTGGGTAAAAGCAATGAATATTTAATTTACATAATCGAGACTTGAAAGAGGATGACTGGTACAGCTATGATTCATTTTCTATTTCTTTTTTCATATCTCATATCTACCTAAAATAATAACAATCTTTTAATAGGATGCTCCATCACAAGAGTGGTTTACATAGAGGTCCTAATTACGAGATGTATATTATATAATACAATTAAAATATAAAAAGGTTAAGCTAAAATCGATATATATGAAAAAAAAAAAAAAAAAAAAAAAAATTCAAGCTAAAATCCAGTTACAGAAATAATCAAAACATACACACTACAAGTACTCAATTATAAAAAGCAGAAAAAAGACACTTCTTAAAAATTGGAAAACTTGCTGAGTTTCTTACAGTTCTCTCTAATTCATTAAAGTCTTTGAAACAGTGGTACCGCGAACGTTGTTTTCCCCAATTATATTTAATTTTGGGGAGCTTGATAGTATCGTTATTGCGCGTATTGTAGGAATGTATATCACTCTTTCTTACAATGTCCAAAGAATGATTAAGTTGGCCATTAATACACTTGTATGCATATATACATCGATGACATTTCCTACGTTCTTCAAGATTCAGCCATCTCAAGACAATCAATGCATCGGTGGATGAGGAGTGAGGTGATCTATCTAATATCAACTTAGCTGCTTTGTTTTGGAGAATTTGCAATTCCTTCATAAGTGAGACATTGTCCTTGTCACCCCAGACTAAATCAGCATAATCAAAAATAGGTAGCACTAAGCTATTATAAAAAAGTAACCGGGCATCATAAGGTAAATAATACTTAATCCTACGTAGAAGACCAAGGTTTTTATTAACCTTACATGAAATATACTCAATATGGTCGGACCATGTGAAAGTTGAAGACAACATAACTCCCAAATATTTAAAACTACTTACAGAATTTATATCAGTGTCAAAAATAGATAACGTGAAAGAGGAAATACCAACAAGTTTCCTATTACTGCCTATAATCATGGATTTCGTCTTAGTAAGATTTAAAGTTAACTTATTTCCATGTAACCACTGGGCAACTTTCAAGAGATCATCATTTAGTGCCTCTTCTAACAGGTGTGGCTCTTTAGCAAAGTAGTACAGGACCGTGTCATCAGCATACAAAGTCACTTCGCAATTCTTTATAACCAGTGGAAGGTCATTAATATAAACCAAGAAGAGAAGCGGTCCTAGAATGCTCCCCTGTGGTACCCCAAAGGTCATCGGGAGAGTGTCAGACACAGCATCGCTACAGGCAGTCCGCTGTTTACGATGATTCAGGTAAGACTTGAACCACTGTAGAGTGCTGGGCGAGACATTGATAGCCGACAATTTAGATAGCAAGATCGTATGGTCAACGGTATCGAATGCCTTGGTCAGATCTAGGAACACTGCACCGCACAGTTCTCCACTCTCCATATGCAATAGGACCTCATCTGCAAAACTGGTGAGAGCCGATGTTGTAGACAGTTTGGGACGGAAGCCAAATTGTTTGCTTGAAAGGAGATTATTTGAATTCAGAAAGTCATAGAATTGGGAATGGACGACTTTTTCCAGAATTTTACTCATTGTTGGCAGAATAGAAATTGGGCGATAATTTGACGCATCTCTCCTATCTCCAGTTTTGAAAAGTGCAGCCACTTTCGAGCATTTCCATATTTCAGGAAAATTGCCAGTGCGAATAGAGAGATTCAGTAACTTGGTGATCGAGGGACAAATAGCACGCGCGCCATACTTTAAAAGTCTCGCACTGATGTTGTCCAAGCCAATAGCTTTATTTGTCTTTAGAGAAAGCAGATGCTTGAGTACTGTTTTCTCATCAACTTCGTCAAGCGAGAAAGACTGTAGCATCGTGGCCGATCTGACTGGGAACATAGCAGCAGCTGATATTTTATTTGCAAGACTTCTGCCAATGGATGAGAAATAACAGTTGAGCACGGATGCAATAGAGGCTGGGGTGGTGTGTTCAACACCATCAACTACGATACATTGTGGGCTCGAGGATTTAGTCTTGCGCGAAGACACCTCATTCACCGCCTTCCAGATCTTTCCTGAATCCCCTTTAGCCTCTAAAATCAAGTCACAATAATACTTGGATTTTGCTGCCTTGACTTCACGATTGACCCTATTTCTTAACTTTCTATAGCGAGCCCAGTGAAAAGCAGAATTGGTTTTCACGGCTTTACGATGGTGAAAATCACGATCCTTCATCACCTCACTGATTGTATCATTCAACCACGGGAGCGGAACACCTCGTATTCTTCGCCTTTTCACGGGCGCATGCAGGTCAGCTATTTCAGAAAACAAGTGATTCCAAATAAACACGGCGTCGTCGATGTCTTCCTCGTTTTCAATGATGTGCCATGGGACGTTATTCAAGTCCGCTAGGAAGGTGTTCGCATCAAAGTTTTTATAAGAGCGGTATTCAATTGTCTTTGGTGGTGCCTTAATTACACCTGCTTTTAAAACACAATAGACGAGGTAGTGATCACTCAGCGAAACAGGAACAACACCGGAGTCATTGATGCGGTGATCATTGTTCACTAAAATCACGTCAAGCAAGGATTGACAGGTTTCCGTCACTCGGGTGGCCTCAGTAATGAGTTGCGTAAGATCGTGTGAAGTTGCAAATTTTTTAAGCTCTTGTTTTTCTTTCTTTCTTGAAAATGGCAGCATATTTGCATTTAGGTCGCCAAGAAGCACGAAATCACATTTTTCCAGGTTAACTTTCGTCATAGATATCTCCAAGTTTGAAATAAAGTTCGCAAAGTCAAAACCGGGGGCTCTATATGCACAACAAATCAATACTGGGCGACATTTAGTGCGCGATAGCTCAATCCATAGACATTCATTTGCGGCTGAGTAAAGATCATTCCTAACACGAAACGGCAAGCCTTCCTTTACATAGATTGCTACTCCACCAAAACCTTCTTTGGCTCCAGACCTATCCAGGCGAATGCAATTATATCCTGGAATAATAACATGAGAGTCTTCATAGCAGTCATCCAGCCAAGTCTCACTGAGTGTAAGAATATCGATCGTTCTGTTATCCAAACCCTCCAGGCGCAGCGAGTCTGATTTGTTCCTCAAGCTTCGAATATTTAGATGAGCAAGCCTCAATCCTCGTGAACTCCTAACATCCTCCAAACTCCTATATCCAGGGTTGAGTTCAACATCTCCGGCAAGCGCTATTAGAGCCAAGGCTAGAGAGCCATGAAGTATAAGCTTGCACGTAATAAAGCCTTTCTGGAAAGCTCCGACTGCTTGGTGTTTTGCTGGACGCCGTGCCAGAGAGTGAAAAGATTGAATTTTAATCCTGCAAGCTTCTTGGGAAGCAAAATATAGGTTGCTACTATTGCTTAGTGGCTTCGTTGATGATTTGTTTTGTTTTATGCCATTCAAGATAAGAAACAGGCAGAGCAGGAGGCCAAAATTAACGGACAACGTGGTAACGCGTCCAGCCATCTTGGTATGCATAGTGCAGATTTGAAGAATGGGTTATCACTAGAAGACAATACGCCAAGTGCTTTTTTGATGTATTTGACTCGTCTAGAGCATGCTGAGTTTCCGCGTTGAAGTTTCCAATAAAATTTAAAAATTCTGCAATTTTGATTGATTCAGTGTTTTAAAATGGAAAAAGAAAAATTGTCTCGGCATGGAGAGTCATCCGATGAAAAAAAAGGATTTGTAAAGTTTTTATTCTAAACACTTCAGGGAAGCTCGGAAAGATAAAATGTGATTCCGTATTGAACAAACGTGTTTACAAAAAGGCTTTTTTCCTTTTATATTATTGACTGCAAGGTAATTTTCTCTGAAGGCTGACACCTATTGTTTGTCATTCACGGAACGTTTAGCTTTCATGGGCAAACCATCAAGCACTGTATATAGCACAGTCAAAACAATATTAATTTGCTCATCTTATCGTGTGAGATTTTAAGCAGCGGCACCTGAAATCAGCCAGGCTTTTTCTTGTCCTTTCACTGCTTCCGTTTAAGGTTTATTCCTGGCGATCCCCAGACGACGATTCATACATCTCTTTTTGTGGTAAGTTTCGCCTATTTTTGTTTTAAAAAAATTTATACATGTCCGCAAAATGCAAAACCTAATATTTAAAACAACTATTTAAAAATTCTTTCCTTACAAGCTACTGACCTTCTTGTAGATATGTTGTCAGTATTTGCTAGTACGTAAGTCGATGAAAATAAACCCAAACCCTATTTTTCTCGCCTGAGTTGGGTGTTTGAGGTTTTTGGCAAGGTCCAGAGAACTCTAAAAATTCTAATCATTTATCTACACCCAGTCAGACTGCAAAAAACATGAACGTGTCTGACATCGAAAATACTCATAAAAGGACGTCAGCTAATGATTTTCATGGACGCACCCAATTACGAGCCGAGTAGTATGTTAGCATAACATACCATGCTGAAAAGAGGTGAAGTATTAAGATTTTGTGAGGATTTTCTTAACAAAAGCTCACGTTTACAGTTTTTAGGTTAATTTAAGGAATTTTAGCAATAAAAGCATTATTTTTGAACCGCTTAGCTTGTTCATTCTACAGCGAAGATCTTGTGTACTTTTATGTCTTTATCGACAGTTCAAAATATGATTTATTTCATATATTTTCAATTCAATCAAACTAGTGTACACTGTGTACACTAGTGTATACTGCCACCAAAGCACACAGGGTGATATGATCTCACAGCGAAATTTATTCGCTTATATTGAAAAATTAGACCAAACATGGAAATTGAAATAAGTTGCGGATGTAGCACATCGCTCACTTTAGAACTGTCCACTGAAAAATTTATCCACACTGTCCAAGGTTTCGAGTTTTGTATAAATGTTGTAACCAATGTCGAGACAGAGAAAAAAAAAGTAGTAATAGAGTGTCAGCTTTAATTTATAAAAATCAGAATACATTAAAATTAACTTTTATATCTATGACAGGTATCACAATCCTCCTTTCCTTACATTATATGGAATACACCCATAGGCAGAAAAAAAAAGGAATGATAATAAGGAAATAAGGAGAAAGCTATAATTGATTAAAAGATATTTATAGAGTAGCACTCTTTAGCTTGTATGTTTTTTTTTTTCCCAATAGAGGTCCTAGGAGGACTTAACCCTTTGTCTTTTGATAATTTATGCGTAGATATGTACGTGAATAAGACGAAATTGGAAAGAAACAGTTCTCTAGAGTATTATCACATGACCGGTATTGGGAAAACAAAACACACATTCAAGATAGAGAGGTCTATACATACTTGTGTATAATATATAAATAAATATTTTATGTTGACAGTGTATTTAAGCAATTTATTATCTCACTTTTCAATAATTAGAAAGTAATTGTCAATGGTCTATTAAAAGTGCAGAGTAAATGCTTACCTTTGAATGTCATGGACGTATACAGTACTGTGCAAAAGAAATGCAAGCCAGTTATTTGCCGAAATCAGCGAAATTACTCGAATTTCGGCAATCAAATTGCGTACTTTCGTTTCAGATGAAAAAGCGGCAAAATTTCGGTGCTTCTGTTGTTATAATGTCGGGGAAATTTATATATAGGAAGTATATATACCTCTTCTTCTCACCATAGTTTTACTTCTTAATTCCGGTTGCTCGGCGTTTTCGTCCACACGCCACTTGCACATCTCCCATAATACATCTTATTTATGAATAAATTCATAAGGCAAAATTTTGTTAGTGTTACCAGGCCTCTTTTAAAACGCTAACATCTCGGCTGGTTGAGAGGTGTTTCGACAAAGTTTTACATAGACGTTGTAGACTGATCGAAGTTTAGAATCAGGGCTGGCAGATCGCGCTTTACGGCAATGCTTGAAGCCACAGTTGTCGTTATTTTGTGTCCAATTTTGAGAAAAGAATAGAAGATTTTGTTAATAAATGATCGGTCGAAACCTTTAGTGTGTAATGTATGGGGCAGCTTTTACAATTTGAAGTTTGCTAGCACTATACACTCATTTAAATGAGCAAAATCTGTCATCCCTGAAATGAACGCCTATATATATATATATATATTTTTAAAAGCGCTCTTTCAGAATTCTACTCTATACATGGCACACTATTGCTGCAGTGCCAGCTCGGGAAGTTTTGTATGTGCGCTGAATTCTTGGACACAAAATTGTCGCAAAAATCAAATTTTGAGACTCCCGAAGGTGTCCCGGCTAAAGCATGAATCATTCCACACTTTAATTTTGTTCATAAGCTGCAAAAATTTCAAGGATTATTGAGGCGAAAAAACAGTACAAAGAGTTTTGGTATCAAATTTTGTTGAAATTTCTAAAGATTTCCTTATTTTTATTGATTTAAAAACCGCTGAAACAAACCATTTAGAGCCCGTTTAGTTGACTTTTGAATAAATCAGTTTTATTGGCAGTCCCCGTGCCACAAGTGCACGTGAACACTTAAAATTATGAGCTCATCTTTTATCCAGTTATGAATATCTCGAAAAGTACCCTCCGCGACCTTAAAGGTCTTAAATATACCACTATAACAGCCATCTTTGCACGCGCTTTAGGATTGATGGGATAAAAGCAATGTCACGTGGTATTTCAGGGGACAAACAAGTGTTGAAATTTGCTAATACGATTGATCGAGGTCGAGTTTGTTTATCCTCTCAATTTGCAAAATGTACAGTCCAGGGTTTGAACCGGCTTACACATGACCCGTCATATAAGGTAAGACTCTAAATTGAAGCATTAGCCGATTGCCCCACCGCGACGCAAGGTAATATGAGATGTGAAAAATATCCATAAGTTATGCACGAGGTACGAGAAAGATTCGGCAGGCAAGTTTGTTTCTTGTCGTCTTGTTTGGGTTTTGACGTAGTGACACCGGAACGAGTTGGAGATATCGCAGGATCACTTCTGGTTCTTTCGGCTACAATAAATATTTGAGACGGAACGCAAAAAAGTATTAAAGGATTTGCGACGCTGAAGAATGTCGTAAACTTGAAGTTTGCTTCCGAAGTGAGGCCGGAAGTTGACCGAGATATTTCGAAATCAGTTTTAAGTAAGTCAAGATTATAGTATGTGTAATCAAATGGTGACGATTGAAATTGGGGGATGATTTCACGCGCGATTTGCCCAATAAGGATGCCCAATAAGGATTTGGACAAAACGCAAGTGAAATTATCCCAAAATTTCACGAGTATACCATTTGATTACCTATTAATATCATGGGTGACGAATTACGTTCACAATCTTGGATTTTTGACATTTTTATCCTGGATCGCATCGATCGAGAACTCCCCTCTCTCGAACGTTTAGAGCCTAAATTTGGCTTAAGTTCAGAATTTTTCGACAAAATACCTGTTAGAATGTTTTTTCGTGTGTTCTGGTTTTCTAAAGCGTCTTTTTATGCCCTGGCATCTTCATTCATGACATTTTGAAACTTCGTCGCCATCTTGACACTGAGACGTACGGAAGGTTGCCATGGCAATTTTGTAATTTCACATGTGAAATTACAAATTATCGCCGAAATTTCGCGCCAAAATTAAGGAGTAATTCGTCACCTATGATATTACACAAGTTACATGCCTTCATGGAAATATTTTGGGACAGTGTATACAGTTTGAGAGTGAAGAGATTTCGATTACTGGAGATTATTGCAGCAAGAGTGATTCGAAAGAGGAAGATCGAGGAAAAGGTACGGTCGTTTGCGTTGCGTGAAGACGAAACGATTTGGAAAGCGTTTGATTGTCAACAAGGAGAAGCAACACTCAGTTACCGTGGTATCGTAACCGTTGTGATAAGCATCATTATCATTGTCCTTCTTTTAGTTTGTTTGGAAAAGTAGGTGTTTTTATACTTATTTTTGCATTGTGTGTTATTGCTTTTCATAAAGTTTATGTTGCGATGTTGTGGAGATTGTGCATTTTCCGCAAGTTTTGTGAGGGAGTGTACTGATGTTAGTCACGTTGCTGGAGAAGAGTTAACTGTACATAAGGAAAGTGTTGCTGTAGAGAAAATAAAGGAAGTGCAACTGAGATCTCGTCGTGCGCAATATATTTATGACGTGGAGTTTGATAAAAGGTAATAGCATACAGGTTCTTCATAACAGAATTTGAAACGGGATAATGGCGGAGATGACCCCTCGTACTAGCAGACTTTCGGTGAAGAGGTTAAGACGTCTGTTACTCAAAGGTCGAGAAAAGTAAGGGTATTTGTACGGAAGGGTATCCTGAAAATATAATTCCTCACTGTTCCTTCGCATTCCCAATTAATTCCACAACCACGACGCCGAAGTGCACTCTCCCATAGCGTCTTGTTTTATTCTTTTTACACATGGCCAGAATTTAATTTCACGCACGCGCGGTAGCAGTGGACACTTAGAAAAAATTCCAACAGAAAAGAATGAAAATTTTACAAAGAAATGTGGGTTAAGTAAAATAATTTGCAATACAGCAAGTCGTGCGATATACCTGAACACTAGGTTGCGATGAAGACTGTAAGGTTGACTTATTTAGATCTTAGGTTTGACAAACTTAAACTCCTGCCTTCAAATCTCAAGCTTCCCAGAATGGAAATAAAAATACGAAAAAATTACCAGCGTCTTCCATAATTATGATTCTATTGCAAATGGAGCACTGCCACCTCGATTAACCTCTTTTCTTCAGTAATTAATGTTAATTTCGCTGCGGAACACTCTTAGGTTGCGATGAAATCTTCAAAGTCTTATCTTTCTATCGTGAGTTTTTTTGTCCACTGAACAAGCATATTCTTCCTTCCCACGTTTAAAGAATCTGGAGTTAATTCGATTTATAAATACGCTTCTACTACACGGCTTAAATCCAAGACCTTCGCTCTACAATATCTCGGCCAAAAATCATCTAAATTGTCTCCACAACCTCTTGTTCGAAAGCTTATTTCTTTGAGTTTTTGTCGTCATCTTTGGTTGTGGCAATATTTTTGATCAGCGGCTTTTATTTGACCATAAACAACTATGTATTTGACCACTCGAACTTTTCGAACGTTATGAGCCAGGGAATCACAGTAAAAACCAGCGGTTAAAACCATTGCAAAACAGTCAGAATGTAAGGCGCGCGAAATTTGACGAGCGAGATTTATTAAAAATTATTATAACAAGGGACCGAGTTTGCCATAATTTAGTATTTTGTAACATTACCATCATAAGACTTTTTCTTTGACGATGTAGAAAACGGTTTTCTCGCTCTTTAATTTTTTAGCTTTCATATTGTTTCAAGATTAACACAAATTTAATAAGCAAAAAAAATTGTATTTGGCTAATGTCTATATTTATGTCCTAAATGTTCTGTAATATACGGTCTAATGATACGAGCAATTAGTCGGGAAATTAGAGACCTACCGCGTTTACTTTTCTTTCGGCGATAATTAAGCACAGCCATTAGACAGTGCTTTTCATTAAATTTTGTTCCAAAAAGTGATCTTATCGGATGAGTGCCACGAGTTAGCATTGTTCCAGTGGGCAAAAAATAATTGCTTTGCGGTTTAACAGCTTATTTGTTTTAAATACAGCTTCTACGAAGGGGCTTTTGAAACACGTATTTGATCGGACATGACCTCACTAAATGCACCGGTAACGATTGTTCGTTTTATAATTTTTCTCCTTTCGTTGACCCAAAGCAGAACCGAGAGCCAGGACTAAGTTAATCTGAAAGTGGATTCAAAATGTCTAACTAGACGCTTGAGCAATAGTTTACCTCGTTGCACTGCGAGATGACGAAACATTTTCAAGGTTTGTTGAAATTGTATTTTCATACACTTACAGTAGTTAAAAGTGTTGCATATCGCCGATAGAGTTACCATGAAAATTACAAAAAGTGTGGTCATCTTCCAAATAAAATTCTTCAGTCACCCAAGCGCCTCGACAAGACTGGCTTGAAACCAGAAGGTCAGTGCTGTGTTACTGAGTATCTTGCAATTCAGTTTTCAAAAATTTCAAGCCATGTTCTGAACGTTTCGGGACTTAAGTCAACTGCCATGCACATATACATGTTTTGACGTCCGCTCAAGTACTCCCAGCATTTGTTCAGCTTACGCTGAACTGTAGTTAAGCGTAATAATCATTCAGGCCGGTAGAAGAAGGGGGGACTACCACTTTACCGTCGAAAATACTGAGTTAATAAAACAAGACAATTCCCCTTTCGATTTTAAAAAATATGTTGTTAGGGCTAATTTTTTTCGTGCCCTCTCACTTTCAAATTCGTTTTCATATCATAGCCGTTAACCGACACAGACGGATAATGACATAGATTGGTTGATGAAAAATTAAAATGTCTTACTTATATACCTAGAAGACCATAAAAGGAAGATTCCTTTACGCCTGAATAATATTGCCTTTACAACGCTGGACCAGTAGAAAGAAGTAAAAGCCTTTTCTTCACCTGTATTAAGCCCTCTTTGTGGGGCGTTATTTGTTAGCTCGTTCTGTTCTAAGTACTGATCATCACATGGGGGTAACGGCGTGTAACTGGACTTTTGTTCGTCTTATTTTTTTGAGTTGATAAGATAGGGTATTTCTGATCAATTTAAAGTTGTTTTTAGTTTTAATTATCAGACGAAAGGTATACAGGTGAGATGTTAGCAGCTGAAAGACTGGGTAAGTACATTCAAGATAGGTTCATTGATCTTTATAAAAGTTCTAAAACTGATAAACTCGAATCAGCTTTTGTCAACATTTCTTAGGTCCTTGGCATTAATTTTAAGTCCCTTTCTTGATCCGTAATCACGACTAATGATTGGTACTTTCCTCTGTAAATAAAAAATTTATTGAGTCTGCTTACGACACTGAGTCGATGTTGGCAAATTGCGCGATACTGGCAAACAGCGCCTGAATAAAACTGATTAAGTTTCTGATTCAAAACTACCAAGTTTGAAATTAAACACTGTTTCCTAACTACCAACCGGTTCATGAATCATAGAGGCGACGAACGTAAGACCACACCTCTTGAATTCTTCTCATTCGTTATGCTCTCTGTCTAGTTAAATAAACTTCAGACTTTAAAATCCCAGTAATCGCACACGCCAGGGAAAAACGTCCCAGCTACATGGATCAGAAATAGGTCGTACCATAGTAATGAGGTTACAATACAATTACAATGACAGTTGCAGCGCGAACCAATATCTTATTCAAATACAATTGTTATCCAAAAAAAAAAAGAATCGACAGCTTTTTAGCACTACTTACTTGGGGTACTTAAAGTGTTCTCCAAAGAAAATTCACCGCCAGTGATCTATCAGGATGTTTGGTCTACCTCTCAAACTAATCCAAATATGTGGTAGGTATACATTACCCCAAAACCATAGTTTATTTTTTAGTATCCTTAAGCATGTCAGGGTATCTAAAATAAATATCATTAATCATTTTGGGGTTACCGAATTCCAAGGCCGTTCTACCTGCTTTATGATGAAGATCAACCGTTCTAGTGAGAACAGATTTTCAATTTCGTTTTCAGTCGTTTCCAGTGACGAAATGGCGCAGTCTCCAGAAAGATTTTTTTTTTTACTGGCCTTTCGAAAAGTTGTTCGGTGATATAAATAATTATGGTAGGATTAATTTGCGCATGACAAATTAATACAAGGGTGGTTTTGCTTGCCACACAGGACTAAAAAGTGAGTGATTAAACATGGGTCGGACCTATGACTTTCTAGCTACTAGTCCAGGTGTGGACGATTCAAGCGAACCTTAGAAAACGTTTTTACCATTCATGGTATCAGTGAGATCATCAGTGCCATTCATCAACAACTCCTACTAGAGTAACATATATGGTATTAACATGAACGACCTAGGTTAAAGGCGTTAGCTCTCCTACAGCTCAGTACTGAAAGCAACTGATCTGGTAACCCGTAGACTTGCTACAAGTCGACCTCTTGGCGAGCGGAGCTAGCCTTTTTTGTCCGCGAAGCGGCCAATTCGCCGCGAACGGCCGAGGGACGAAGTCGCGAGCGGTCGACCTTCGTCCCGCGCCGTATGAAATCCGACGAAGGACTTTTTTGAAAGTCTCGGTAACCCGCAGAAAGCCATGTGCTGTTGGGGTAACTTGAATTTTGAGTCGCCTGTGTCGCAGACGAAAAACATCATTCTCATATATTCATAAGACTTAAAATTCACCACCACTTTGTGACTAACATTGATCATTCAGTACCACCGTTTGTGGCCTACTAGTTACGAGTTTGGCGCATTGAAATATCAGCCAAACACCCTGATGCCATGTGTCGCGCAGATTGGGGTGAATCGTACTCGTTCAATCAGGGCAGTGAGATTGAATAATTTAAGATCAATAGCTTGATTTTGGAAAGCGAGTTGACATGTGCGTGGTCGTGCAAAATTCTTTATCAGCACGACAATGGCAGTTCTAATTAGTTTTTATTGGAAGTGCTTTTAGCCTGTGACACTTCTATTCAGTAACAAAAGCGAAAGGCAAGCCAATGTAAACGTATCACCAATTAACGCATCCCAATGTCTGAATTTATGTCTGCAAAAGATAAACACTTCTGTTCAGAGACTGTTAACCTAACTCTTCACCAGGTCTTCTAAGAAATATGTTTCGCATGTAGGCGGATTTCTTGCGACATTTTGATTTCAGTCTACCTTTTGCGGTATGATAGAGTCGACGGCGGTTGAAAGAAGTATTAAAATGGAGGATACTGGAGCAAGAGATTTTCAAAATTGTGACAAGGTAATCTCGATGTTACAAGCTTTGGCTTTCATTTCAGTGTTTCCAAGGCATTATGCTTCAGCGGAAACAATGTTATGAGTATTATTAACATGAATATGAAAGTGGAACATGACTGTCGTTCTGTAGCTTATCAGACGTTAATTTCAGGATGGATTATAATTTTAGGGAAATAAGCAGGTTAGTTGATGCTTTTTGGTTTTAAACTCAAATGGATTTTACATGATCTAAACCAAACTGTCATTGTGTTTGCAAATCACAACGACGATTACTTCTTTTCATGTTTGATTGCAACTATGAGCGTAGTCCATTGTTGATAACTTTCCAACCCTTAGTTTGCAACTCAGTGCTTCTTTCTTCTAATCCTTTCCTTACATAAGTAACCGCAACATTTTTTTAAAAAAGTAATAAGACATCAGTATAAGAAAGCAGTGCGTTGATATGGTTTGAAAAAGGTCTCACTACCAAGATGGGAGTCGAACAAGTCTTCCGGTTGAAATTTATCTTTTTAGTGGGTACTTTATTAAAAAAAATGTCGGTGAACGCGACCAAAAGCAATTAAAAGCCATCACGGTTACAAGTTCTGTTAGCATGCAGAGCGTCTCAAGTGTTCGTTACAATTGGTTGAGTACTTCAACCGGCGATAACCATAATAGTGCTTTCAGGTGGATGTCCCCTCTTAAGAAGACATCGAAATAAAAAAAAATACAGTATTTTTTTGTTGTTTCTTAATTATCTAATAGCTTTAATTAAAAATCACTGGAAGGATTTTGTAAGCGTTTTTTTTGCAAATGACTAGTTTATTTTCTATTAGGACGAGCATGGTAATTACTCTTTTGCGCGCGATATATTTTACACCTTAGTGTAAAATAACAGTCGACAACGCAATTTTAAACTTAGTGCAAATTTGATGTCCTATTTTAAAAAGAAAATTGAGAAACACTGTCCTTTGTTTTGCTAAGCAATTAACAAACTATTTGAAAACCTTTTAAGTGGTTTTGGCACTGAGCCACGACCAAGCTTTACATAAGCTATACATTCTTTTCAATTGCTATTTTGTTTTGACTGACTTCATAATCAGATCTTCTAAGCAAAGTTAAGAAGATTTTAAGAGTAAGGTATGTCTCTATGCTATACTCACTCTAGCTAATACGGCGAAAACATTAGTTTTCACGTAAGGGAATAAAATGGGTTATTCCAATGATTCGACGATTGCCAGGTTATAATTTCCGGTAAACACATACTCCCCTACATTTCTATTTGGCTCCGATAACTGAGTTATCTTTGGAGTTGCGGAATGAGACTGAAACTTTAATTGCGATTGAACAAGTGCTTCTCTTTATTGACTTTCTCATTGTTAATGTTCGTCAACTTCTTAGTATGAAGCAAGAAATGCATTATCAGCACCGTGGCAACGTAGGCTGGTGGCAACGCTGATGGTGCAATCATGTACAGATTCATGTACTATTCACATGAGAACGGACCTTGCACTCAACACTAGGGACTTTTAGGCCAATTCGCGGCCGCATACCAAGCATATTAGGCCTATTTCAAACGTCGTGCTACTACCGTGCTTAGCTGGCTCGACTGTAGCTCGACTGCAGCACGACACTAGCACTACTTGGTTTCAGACGTCGAATTTAATTCAGTCGAATAGAACGGCTGTTGCCGAAAACAAAACACAATAATAAAGAAACGGTTCAGCATACTTTTAAATGTATTCTAATAAATTTGTAGTTTATGAATTGATTTCGGTACGGCAGTAGCACGACGTTCGAAACCAAGTCGAGCTACTGCCGTGCTAAAGTCGAATTTAATTCGATCAATTGAGTTCCGCACGGCACTAGCACGACGTTTGAAACGGGCCTTAGTTGGAAGATGCACGACCCCATAAGCTGCATATCTTTTAAAATCATCGTGCTTAAATAAAGGCTTTCTGTCTGTCTGTCCGTCTGATCAAAGATAACAGACAAGCGATTAGAAAAAGTAAACATCTAAGAACAAAAGCATCCCAAGAATGAGCAGTGCGTTGATATGGTTTGAAAAATGTCACACTACCAAGATGGGTGTTTACAGACATAGTGTTCCGGTTGAAATTTATCTCTTTAGTGGGTACTTTATTCAAAAAAATCGCGGTGAACGCGACCAAAAGGAAATTAAAAGCCACCACACTTAGAAGTTCGATTTAGCATACAGAGCGTCTCAAGTGTTCCTTGCTATTAGTTGAGTCTTTCAACCGGCGATAACCATAATAGTGCATTCACAGTGGTTGTCCCGGCTAAAGAAGACATCAAATTAACAAAAGAAAATGATAGTATTTTTTCGTTTTGTTTTTTAATTATGTAATAGCTTTAATTAAAAATCACTGGAAGGATCTGGAACTGATTTCTCAGGGTTTTTTTGCAAATGACTATTTTATTTTCCATTAGGACAAGCATGGTAATAACTATTTTGCGCGTTATATTTTACACCTTGGTGTAAAAGAACAGTTGACAACGCAATTTTAAACTTAGTGCAAATTTGATGTCCTATTGAAAAAAAAAATACAAGAAATACTGTCCTTTGTTTCGCTAAGCAATTAACAAACTATTTGAAAACCTTTTAAGTGGTTTTTAGCACTGAGCCACGACCAAGCTTAGCATATAAAGCTGTACATTCTTTTCAATTGCTATTTTGTTTTGACTGACTTCATAATCAGATCTCCTAAGCAAAGTTAAGAAGATTTCAAGAGTAAGGTATGCCTCTATGCTATACTCACTCTAGCTAATACGGCGAAAACATTATTTTTCACTCAAGGGATTAAAATGGGCTATTCACTGATTCGCGATTGCCAGGTTATAATTACCAGTAAACACATACTCCTCTACATTTCTATTTTGGCTCAGATTGCTGAGTTACCTTTGGAGTTGCGGAATGAGACTGAAACTTTAATTGCGATTGGGATCGGGAAGTGCTGACCAAGGGTTTGCTTGTTGTTTTAGTTCATAGCTATAGCTAAGCTTTTACAGGGGAAGTTGTTATTTCACCCCAGATAACAGCATACTTTGAAAAGAGGTAAATACTATATAGAAATCAAAATATGCCGATGGGGAGAAAAAAAAATATATTTGAATAACACGCTGACTAAAACTTGATGATTTGTTTGCATATATTCGTTATTATTATTATTATTATTATTATTATTATTATCATTATTATTATTATTAGTATCTCTTTTATCACAGTCTTTGCTGGTGTTCTTTTTGTGCATCAGCCGGGCGCAAACCATGCACCTAGAGCGTCAGTCACTCAAGTCAATCATTCTGTTCATACACTGAGCACCTTTCTGAGGATTCGCTCAGATCCCATCTCTGTCATAGTAGCTCTCTCTGATACTTTCTTGATGTTTTCTACCATACCCTTCTTCAGTGTACCAAGCGCACCAACAACCACAAGGATCACTACGGTTTTCATATGCCACATTCTCCGTATTTCTAGTTCTAGGTCTTTGTAATTGCTTTTTTGCCAGTTTCCTTCAGTGCGATGTTTCTATCTGATGGAATAGTCATATCAATCAGTTTGCAGGTGGAATTCACTGAATCTTTAACGATGATGTCTGGTCTGTTCGCTGTTATAGTTCTATCAGTATTGACTGGCATGTCCCACATGATGGTGATGTTGTTATCGTTATTGTGCATCACGGTCTCTGGCACGTGTTCGTACCATTTGTCTGTAATCTCTATATTATTATTATTATTATTATTATTATTATTATCATCATCCAATCTTTGTGATTTATAAGCTATTGCAGAGTAGAGGCTCTGTAATTTTTCATTGCTTTGCTTGGCCAGTTATTTTTGCGTAAGGAGAGGGGTTTTTTTGAGTAACATTTTAGCAGTAAGGCCGTTCATTGCGTGCGATTGTCATAGGTGAGTCTGGATGAAAAACAATAAAATTAATGTCTCAGGAAAGGAAAATTATGGAACTACCAGTAGCCGATTGTTAGGAAATGCAGGCGAACATGTACTTTTACCTTACAGATGTAAATGACTAGAACCGCTTTTAAAATTGTGTACGTGAATCAGAGAAAGCACTTTTAGTTCCGGTGTCAACAAAGGGAATCTTGGCGGATATGAACCTAGAAACTGAATTGAACAATACAGTAAACAAGACTCATATTTAATTCAAGGATTTTATCACCAGTTGCTTAGATACGGTCAACCTGCGAACGGTGAGGAGCGAAGAGAGGGGAGAAACGGTTGTATTCGCAAGCAAAGATCCAGTGAAAACGGTAATGCACAGCCTGACAAAACAACGCTCAACCTGAAATGTATAACGGTCATGACCGCACGAGGTCTTATTATTCAATCGGTTGTTCAATCCGTGCTTAATGGCCAAAACCGTAGAGATGCATTAGAATATAATGAAAAAGATTAGTTGGTCTTAGTTTACCACTGAATTTTAAAGCTTATTGAAGCTTTCAGATGACAAGCGACTTAACATGTTTCAAAACGTATAAAAATATAAAAACCATTCACTGAAGTGTAATCCGAATTAACTTTAATTTTATGGATTTCTAGACTTTGCTAACACTCCTATCTTACCGAAGCCTTGTCCCTCACCAAGCTGAAATCAGGCTCTACTTTCATAATGCAAAGCTAAATTATGAAAGTTAAACTTAAGTTTAAGCTTATGAAACCTTCCGAAAGGGAAGCTTCGCACTACCCTATGCAAGCTGATAAACATGCTTTGTACCACTATAGTGACAAAATATGAGAGAAATGGAGAATAAGTGTTTAACTTGATTTAAATTGATTATATACTAAAAATCAATTCTGACCCTTCTCTTTGTTGACTTTCTCCTTGTTAATGTTCGCCAACTTCTCAGCATGCAGCGAGAAGTGCAGCATCAGCACAGATTCATGTTCTATTCACATGAGAACGGACATTGCACTCATCAACACTAGGGCCTTCGCGGCCAATTCGCGGCCACACCGAGTATATTGGGGTGGGGGGGGGGGGAGAGAAGGAATCCCAAGAATGTAGACAGATTTTGCGAAAACCCTGCTATACACTTAAAAGTTCCGCTGACCACCGCACCAAGAATAGTCTACGGGCTCGCCCTTTTGGCTCGTCCGCCATAACAGTAGATGTAGTAGTGCAAATGATTGGAAGTATGGTGGTTAGTAAATTAACCACGTTTACAATTTTAGCAAACCGAGAGCCAAGGGCTGAACTTTCGAGCCGGTGGGCAGACTAATTTACTATAGGGACTCTACCATACTGAAATACAGCAAGGTGCAAGATTGGTTAATAGAGTGGAACGCTACCTTTCGACCACTCCGTAATACCATGACAGTGCTTTGTCCACCTCCTCCCCCGACCCAAATTTCAAGCCCCAAACTTAGACTCTTTAAACCAATTTGTTTTTCTCAAAGCCTTGTTAAGACTACCACCAACGGGCCTTAGAACTTACAGCTCATATGCAATAACAAATTACCACATACTGTATGGGTACTGTAGTTATCTTAGGTAGCTGACATTTTTACCGTTACCTTAATCTCTTTTAACTTACTTACGTTTCAGATTTTCCCTAAGACTCCTTCGAAACAATGAACAACTCTTCCACGCAAGCTCAATCAACCCAGGCAGTACCATTTATGAAGTTCACCGAGTTAGTTGCTTGGAGTTGTGCGTTTGGTGTTGTCGATGTTTTTATTCTGGTTGGAAATGTTCTTACGCTAATAGTCTTCATTACAAACAAGAAGCTTTTGAGGGTACGAGCCAACTACTTCTTGATAAACTTAGCTCTAGCTGACATTTTGGTTGGTACGTCTGCCATTCCCATGTATGTTTACCACTTGATTTCAGCGTGGCACAAAGGAAGCACTGTTTGGCACCAACGTTCATACAAGATTTACACGGTGGTGGACGTTTTCGTCGGTTGCGCATCAATATTCACTCTAACTATTATTGCTTTGGAAAGAGCCTTTTCGGTTTGCTTGCCTCATGTCCACCGCCACATTAAAAACAAAGTCTACTATAACCTCGTTGGGCTGATATGGTTCATGTCCATTCTGGTTGCCGTTTTGCGCTTTCTTTTCGAGAACGAATTGTTATCGATAATTTTTTTCTTCTACTTTTTGCTTGTCTTCTTTGCAATTGCATTGTCAATCATCTGCATTTCATACGCAGTGATTTGGTTTCGAATGAAGTTCCGTTTTTCCAGGAGAGACAGCAACAAGCGTTCAAGAGAACAGGACAAAAGACTAGCCATAACGCTATCCACAGTGACCATGATATTTGTACTCACGTGGCTACCCTTCCAAATCATAAATATCGTTTCATTTTTCTGCAAGCCCTGTCGTCAAATGCCGAACGAGTTGGTTAATTTCACGAAATTTTTGCATTATGGAAACTCTTGTGTTAACCCTATAGTCTACTCCTTCCTAGTTCCCGAGTTTAGAAACACATTAACCAGATTTTTGAGAAAATTAAGGACCTAATGGTGTTTAAGTAATGGGCGCATAATGATCATAATAATTTGTCTCTTTCCATTGTTCATAAGGAAGAGCTTTAAAATTCCGGCATGTCTCTTGCTATGTTAGAACAGTCCACACAAATACCACCAATATACCCAGATTTGGCAACATTGTACATGCACTCATCACTATGAACTGCTGACCATCACGAGCAGTAAGAATTTAAAGCTTCAAATTATGGCAACACTGCTACAAGAGTATGATGCCTCAAGGCAGTTCGAATGTGAAAAAAAAAAAGAACTCTGTAACACTTAAACTTATAACAGTCGTTTCCTCCTTGCAAGACTCAGCAGTTTCTGCGTGATAGTTTTGAAACAAAAATGAGTAAATATGCAAGAACATACCACTAGGTATAGCCACTATGTTGCAATCATGGAGCACTTTTTTTCTGCTGTATTCTAGAGGAAGTTGGATGTTAATGCACAATACTTGAGACAGACAATAAAAAACAAGGGCCAGTGCCATTTTTGTTTCCACTTTTGTGTCGATTTTAGTCTCCATTATTGAATTTTCCTTACCGTGGAGCCTTAGGCCCCGTTAATATGGAGAAAAGTTGTCCCAGGTAGACATAGAAGGGTCACCTGCCTAGCCGAGCTACAATGGGCGAATCAACTTTTCCTGTATTTCCTTGCAAAACGTCACGTGACAAGCCATTTATATGACAAACAAAACGTTTGGTAAGCTAGAAGGGTGAGCCGTGTAGCCAGGTCACTCTTTTGTGATGGTGGGGTCCTAGTCGGGCCAACCTTTCTCCACTTCGGATCGCCCAGCTGGGTCAACTCGGTCAAGGTGAGACAATCAGAGCATGCACGAGCGCCGTTGGATCGGGCAAAGGGGTCAACTTTTCTCTCATATAAACGTTCACTATAAAGTTGACTTGGCTGGGAGGGTCGACCCTTCTCCTCGGGAAACGTTTTCTCCATATATTCAGGGCCATCTTAGTATAAGCGACAAATATGTGCAGTATGGTTTTTATCCAGGGGGAGAGGAGAAGGAGAGAAAATCCAACGCCCGCCCCGCCTTGTCGATTGGTAAGCGCTCGACGTGATATCTACGTCTTATTCCCCACAGTGCATAAAAACTCAATGTAGAAGGAAGATGGAAATAGGAAACGTTTTCTCAAGAATGATATCACCCCAAAAAGCTCACGAAAATAAGGACTGACATTATATCAGATGAAAGCTCGCTGTACTAATTATTACAGTAGGAGAAAAAGAAAGTTATGAACCGCATACTAATTATGAAGGAAACAAATATCTCGACAACACACTTAGGCTATGTTCACACCATACCGGATAGCTTTTGGGCCGCCACGAAAATCATCCCAGATATAGAGGGCTTCTGTTCAAACACTGAGAACGGTGATTTCGGCGCAACTTCTATGACGGAGCGAAGCTGCACCGCGCCGATCTCGAAAGCGGACCGTCACCTATCGGATAGTCTCTGCGCCTCACTTTGGTGCAGTGTGTCCACCTATTCGGACCGTCGCGGAAGTAAAAGAGTAGGAGTGAGGACTGGAATTTTGTGCACCAAACCCTCTCGGCCAACCGCCCCGGCACGAGGTTCCATGTGTGTGAACGACTTGTGCCGCCCCGGGCCGTTGCTGTTCATATTATACCGGTATTGTGTGAAAATAGACCTGCAGTTAAAGAGATTGATATGAATTAAGAACCATAAACTCGGCAGTCGAGGCAGAATTATACCTGTATTAAACTTCTATGTGATAAGTATGAATAAAACCTCTTCCAGTCAACGGTATTCACAGCGTACTTTAGACAAAAATCGCAAGTGTTTCTTGTTGGCTTCACGGGTCCCTCAACGAAGACAACGGGTCCCGAGGCTTAACTCGCAGCATATATCCAAAGTGTACATCTAAGCGTAGGAAAACCACAAAAAAGCTAATATGAACAGATGAAGACATTAACATAGCATACTCTCTTACGATTAGGTTAGCAAGCTTTTGCGATACTGACCTCAGCTCCGCCCTCTTTGCGTGGCGAGCCTTCAGTAATCTGGTGAAAGCACTCGAAGAACTCACCGTTACTAACTGACGTCCCACTGGCACGCGGAGTCAAGATATGGAATCGGAGGGCGAGATAGTCGCCCCCTTCCTCCTGATCTAAATGATTTTGGGGGAAAAAGAGACTGTGAGCAGTCCATGGTGAATTTTCCATACAAAAATCTACAAAGCTATAAAAGGACATATTTTATTTCCTCAGTCTGTGATCCTTTCTATTCTCCTTTGCAACTTAATTTTTGCCCTAATCAAGTCAATCCCGAATAACTACTTGACGCAAATAGTCTGGTGAGGCAGACATTAGGGACTGTGCAATAATTATCAGGAGGGGGGGGGGGGGGGGCTGAAAAACTAGAGGGGGAGGCATTACATAAAATTGCTGCCAAGATAGGGGGGGCTCAAAGTAAAATCAGTCATTTGACGGAGGGGGGGCGTTAAGTTTTATTCGAAATGTAAATAAAACTAAACGCAATAAAAGATTCTCAATACAGGCATCATGATAGACTGCAACCAATATCAATGCGAACAGCTTTTAAACGATTATTGAAAATATTCTATCAAAATGAAAAGCAAATTCACAACTGATCAATTTTAACCTGTCTTCTAATTAATTGAGCTGATCCTATGTAAAGCAAAAATCATGAACTTGTTTTTCAGCTTCCCCCATAAAACAATGGGAATCAAACAGATCTCGTAGACAAGCTTTGTCGGTTTTTGATGTGAATAAAAGTAATGTTTCTTCATCGACTGAATCAATTTGCTGAATTCCATATATATCTGGCTCATAACAAAGTTCATCAGGCTCTCCTCCCAAGGATCTAAATATAATGCAAGCTCTTTTTCGTCTGTTATTTGAAGCGTTCAATCTCCTGTTCTTTGATTTTTTTTCTCTGCTCCTTTCTCTTTCTGGCTTCAGGAGTTTTAGTTTTTGAGCCAATGTGGTAAGCACCCCGGTACTTAGCAAATGCTTTGTCTAAATCTTGGGTGGGTGGTCGGGGGGGGGGGGGGGGTGCGACGTTATTTTTAACATAACAGAGGGGGATTTAAACTATTTTTTTTGGTTTTGGAGGGGGGGCACTGTATAAGTTTTTGCTAGAAAACTCTAGTTTTTCAGCCCCCCTCCCCTCCTGATAATTATTGCACAGTCCCTTACTGCGATAGATCTCGATAAAAAATATACTTTCATTATTAATTTATAATTCTTAATGATTTCAACATCCTTTTCAACAGCTACTCTGGTACAATACCACAAACAAGCCGTAAGAAAGAAATCTTGTTATATTCACATACGTCTGATATCTGAGCTTAGTCTTTTAGGATATCTAATACATCAGTACGTGCCCGAGGCCATTTAAAGGGCGCTAGAGCCATCGTTCATCCGGCTAGTGAATCTAACTTGCATTGCATGCAAATTAACTGGTATCAATCATCTTGTGTTTTTATTAATTTGATTTTAATTATAGAACCATACTTCAATGTACGATAGTGAAAATTCTAAGTCAATAATAATGAATAGGATAGGTCACTCACTCATGGGTCCAAATCCATCAACAAATAGATTAATAATAAACTATTACCGAATCCTCTTAATACTGACTCACGATTTCCGTTGTATATCAAATTTATGCCTTCTGGATGTGACTGAATTGCATCAACTCAATATTGTTTGTTGACCAATATATAATGCTATTGTTAGGTTAACGATATACAAAATTTCAAAGTATTCCAATCCATGCTGGTTTTGTGGTCACTTGAAGCGACCCTGGCGGCCCCAAAACTCTCTTCAAGGACTGACAGATACGGCGCATCTTTGGAAATTCTGTAAAAACCGTCTGAATAAGGCAAACTGAAGAGCCGAGTGAAAATTGTGAGACAACCTAAGGTGAGGCTTAAACTGAAGAGTATGGAACTGCGAAAAAGGGTTTGCACCTGATTGGCCATGCTCTTAAGAACATTAGCTAACATCAGTAATTATCATCTGTAACATTGATGTTATGTGAGTTAATAGGGCATTTGGTGGTTGTTGGTTTTTGCCAACATGAATATGTTCATCCTCAGCGTAGTTTGGGTGGCACTAAGAAACAGTAGTGTAGCCGCTTTTGCTCTTCCAGGAATTGACGTACATGAACACGAAGTAATAAAGTAAATGGAGCTTGATCGCCCATATACATCACAATTAACATATAAAATCTTGACATGGTACCTGGCTGGACATTCAATGTCTGTAATGCTGAAGTGATTTTCATACGGGGTTTTTGTTGTTAGGTTTATTCTTAGCTATGTCTTAAAATGCAATGTGATCGTATATCCTTTTTCAGTATAACTATAATATTTTGCCGCGGGCTATTAGTATAATGAAATTGGATAGAATATACCCGCGACACGGGTTCTTCTTGTAATTTAACAAACGACTAGCGATCCTAACTAAGTTAATGGAGCTGATGTGAGCGAGCAATTCGCTGATTTGAAGGGAAAATAAACCAGGAAACATATGTACCATTTATCCTCTCATTCCTTACCAGTTGAGGAAATTAAAAGTAAAAGAGTTGTAACGTATCAGTTGAACAAGAAAAGGTGACACATGAAGTTCCCTTGAGTTTTTAAAATGAAAGTTTGAATTCATGGACTATTCTCACTAGATCATTCTTAGTGACTCCACTCATCAACTTTCCTAATCGAGACATTTTCCTAAACGCCATCTCCCCAATTCAGTCTCAAGCCTTCTCCAATTTCTTTTGTGCAAACTATAGAAATACCCTAGAAAGCAGTTTACTTAATGGAAGTGAATTGCATCTTTTTTTTTTCTGTGAGAAATGTGATAAATAACTGCTCTACGTCAATGAAAATACTACAGACGTGGCGGCATTGATACTTGTATGGACAAATGCTTCCGTCAAAACTTGTACTGTGACCTTGATTGATGTACGTTTTTTAAAAGAATATCAGTTTTCGCCAGATCAATTACGTCTATTCCATGCAGACACGATTTCACCACTTGGCAAAAAATAAATGATTGTCAATGGGTCAGTAATGCAACCAATGTTCTGGGAGCAGCTAACGTATCGGTTATGTGATAATTCACTAGTTTTCACCAGTTCTAATTAGTGCACACGTCACGTATACACTGTAAAGTCTCGATTGCGTCCCAGCTAGTTAATTGAAACTGGTATAGTAGGTCAGGAGATATACTACAGGGATATGATTTACTTGACCCTGGAAAAGGGTACACTAAAATCATAACTTATCGGAATCAGTATTTTTGCGTGCCCTGCACTCCATCTGAATCCCGTTTTTGGGTGTGGCTCAAATTTGATTTTAATACAAAGAGGAACAAATTCCAAGAGACAAATATAGCAGAACTCGGACAATTTCAACGAAACTACTGTAGGCGATACGTTTTGAATGAAGAGATTATCGTCATTCGAATTCGGTAATTTTAGATTTTAGCGCCCTTTAATATTTATAGCCCCCGTACAAATATTTTGAAATCTGAAGGATCACAAACACCACCGGCATTTCCATGATGAAACAAAAAGACCAGAAAGATATTCAGGTTATAAATTATTTAAAGAAATTTTATTGGAAAAGACACGGTATAACTTACTTTAGTTGTAATAAGCACATTTTCCCAATTCAGATTCCACGGTTCTTAGTAGTTTATCAATGAGTAACTAGACTATGAATTCAGAATGTTATTTTGAGTGAAATAATTCCTCCTCTCTTTTTCGATCATCCAAAGAAAGGAAAAATGAACTAGGCTTTACGAACATAATTAGAGCTAACATATATACAGTACCCAATGTTACACAACATGTGGACCTTTCGTTTACAGTTGTAATCAGGTGAACAAACACAGGTATGGATACTGCCATGAATGTTCTTAAACCAGTCTATCAGAATTAACATAACATGCTCAGTTGCAAAAAGGGATCTGATTCAACTTTTTCTTTATTCACAATCATACGTTTTACCGTTAGAATCACCGTAAGAGGAAAATTAGTCTGGTTATTCTTTTGTGTTTGTGTGTGTGTCTGATAAGGACAGTTCACAGTTAAGTACTATATTTTTTTGAATTGTTATTTTCACAGAGTGATCATGAATACTTCAGTCACTACTGATAGCGAGGAAGGAGAAGGCATGCTCAGTTCTTCAAGTTATGAAGTCATTCTATGGTGCGCAGTGTTCATATTTACATCTATCACGGTTCTTTTTGGAAACACTCTAGCTATCACTGTTTTTGTTGGCAAGAAGTTACTACGCAAGAGAAGTAATATACTACTACTGAATTTAGCCACCGCCGATCTAGTTATTGGCAGTGTTGCTATACCTATGTACGTTTACATTTTTTACAAATCCCATAAAGCAGATCAATGGGAAAGCAGGATCGTTAATGACGTGTACCTATGCGTAGATATATTTGCTGGACTGTCATCCATGTTACTTTTGGTGGTTACTGCTTTGGAGAGAGTCTACTCGATCTTCTTTCCTTTTAGCCATAGGTGTACTTCCAGACAATTTTACTGGCTTTCAGCTTACTCTGCTTGGATAATTGCCGGTTGCGTTGCTTGTCTCAAGCTCCTCTTTTCAAGGAGAGTAATACCTCCCTCATATGATAACTACATAATTTTGACTGTAGTTTCTTTGGCGATTTTGACCATGTCAGCCTCTTATGTAGCTATTTGGACCAGGCTACAATGTCGCAGGAAGAACAGTAGTGTAATCGTGCAAGAGAAGCCCGTAGCGATGGCAATGTTAATAGTCACCATTGCCTTTCTAGGAATGTGGTTACCAATATCTTTCATAAACCTGATTGGCAGTTTTGACAGTCGGTCGGTTCTTGTCATCCCCTTAAACGCGATTTACTTTGCCAAGCTTTTACAGTATTGCAACTCTGTTGTTAATCCTATTATATACTCCTTAAAGCTTCCGCAGTTCCGCAAAGCCTTGGATAGACTTCGTCATAAAAGTTCCGTTAGAACAGAACACAGAACACAGAACGATAGGCCCTTAATATAAAAGTGGTACGTCACCTTGAACAAGGAAAAATTGAAAATCATATCGCATGGTAACACTTTAACTCCCAGAAATGATCGGCGTGCAACTTCTCCTTATAATATCCAATACATTGTCAAGTTGAAAGGCGATGAGAATAGGCAAATGTGGCAGCCAAAGGTTGTTCTTTTGATTTAAACTTAAATTAATTCCCTAACCTATTGTACAATAAAATGTATAGCAGCCAGACAGGAGAACTATAGTAATTAGATCTTTGGAGTTATAGTAATGCACTTTCTCTTGCAGCTGATGGCCATCATAAACGCTTGATTGATTCAGGTAACTTTTTTCTATTTTCGTCATTTACTAACTAATTTATAACTCCTCTCCTAAGAAGAGATTTGAGCTGTTCTCACAAGATTTGGTTGTTTCTTGGTGATGCGGACGAGTGGGATCATGTCCAATGGACGTATTACAAAAGTTTAAAAAGACAGTTCACAATACCCTCACTCCAACACACAAGCTAACCTACAATAGTATCCACACACTGCGAAACATACCCAAGTTTTTCATTTTCTTAGTAAGCTTGTGTAAATAAGTTTAAATTCCTAGATTCCTGATCTGACCGTTGTTTCTGACTTACTTAAATTCCCTGGCTAATGCTTCAAAACTACAACATGTACGTACGCCAGCGTTGACCAAATTTGGAAAATACTTGCCGATATCAGTAGAGCTGACGTCAGTTGTGCAGATATGCGGACAGAAAAAAGGGACAGCGGAAGGCGCGTTTGTTTTAAGTCAGTGACGAGTACAAATCAGTTTTCATGCATCCGTTAGTTGATGCTATAAAATGCCTTTCATCGTCTTGAAAAAAAGCGTGGAGGGTACCTGAGTTTTCTGTCCATTAGAAACTTCAATTAAGAGATGTTATTTCCATTTGCAGGCCCCAGTTATTCAAAAGGTGGATAACCCTATCCACTATCGATAAATTACTAGCAAAGTATCCAGTGGATTGCGCTACTGGTTTTCCTTGTACCTAACCGCTGGATAGTGATTTATTCGTTGCCGGGATAGCGCTAAGTCTAGCTTTTGAGCAACTGGAGCCTGTAGTTTTCATCTTTTAATTGAGACACAACAGGCGTTGGCCCATTGTTTAACAGCATATACTAGATTATATCAAGGCTCTCTTGGTTATATTGGACTGCTCTTCCGACTCGCCAAACAGGATTATGTATTTCTTCAAAATACCTCAGCATACAAAACAATAAACCGTCTAATAAGATACATTTATCTGTAACTTTTGCCTTTTTTATGCACTTATCCCTCGGACGTACACGCGAGGAAAGTTACAATATTTTGAAACGATTTTGCCTTCATTGGAAAGCCTTTGATCTGATGAAGAATATTTTATGGGTGGTGGCGCTTGCTGGAGGTCTATGACATCACTAAACATGGTCGCCATCTTGGCCGCCATGTTGGATTTTATCAAGAGTTAGAAATCAGGTAAAAACAGTGAGAATTAATAATTTTTTGCGCTTAACATGTAAAAAAAAAACATAAATAATTACTTTGCATCATTTTATCCACAAGCTTTACTTTTTTCCTAAAACAAGTTGAAAAAACATGTATTTTCACTCAATAATGGCTGACCACCTGTTACTTATGACGTCATATCGCTTAACCATAGTAACTGACCATCACTGAACTTGTCTTAAAATGCGAGCGAGGGATAAAATAACAGCTTCAGGAAACTTCAGGTGCTGATGTTTTATCGTCTAGGAAAAAAGTCAGAAATACCTTACAGGGGGGTGGCAACCACCCACCCCCCTCCCCTCCCCCCCCTCCCCTTGTACGTCCGAGGGTTAATAGCCAGAGCGGCAAACCTTTCCATATCTATTGATGTTTGCAAATTGTTATTAAATTTTTGTTCAGCGTCAAAATAGAACAATACTTCTTTTCGACAGTTATGAACATTTCAAACCAATCCCTTTTGATGTCTGGAACGATGAATTTCTTTCTATTAAATTTCTTATTCAAGCAAGGAAAAACAAAATAAAACAAAAATCTTGTTTATTTCTATAAACATGGAGACGAAATTAAAATCACCAAAAAGATCGGGATTTAGTCGTGGAACGATGTTCAAGAAATGATAGCTAAAGCTTCTATTTTTTGTAAATCGTCCGCTCTTAATAGTTTGTTCGGAAACGCAATATCGGCCTATTCAATATATGCAAATCAGCCAATTCATGTAAAATCAAATTGATATGTGCGTTTAGACAAGCCGAATGGAAAGAACTGAGTGAGATGTATTTTGTGCCACTTCAAAGCCGCAAGATGAGTTTTAGGCCGTTTTCTTCTTTGTCGGTACACGTACGCCTATTCATTCCTCTCCGTTTGAAACACATTTATAGTTTTTGCATATTTCACATTGCATTTCACAAAGAGCAGTGTTAAAGTTACAATTAGCAAAACTCCCGCAATTAACAATTATTTAAAATTTTACGAATTTTAGCTAGTTTGACAACGGAAAACATTAAAAAGGGAGTCTCAATTGGCTTGATGATTTATTAGCCAAATTCTGATTGGCTTACCTAATTTTCTAAGTGTTTTTTTTATCAATTGACGCTTACTGATCGTCTAATTCCGATAATTTGTTCGTGTATCTTTTGTTTAGATTGATATCCTAACTTTAATGAAAATTTAATAAAAGTTATTGCCATCAGCTCTAAGATAAACGTAGTATCAACCCATGCAATCCATCGCAAAAACAACTACGCGACACACGAAGGCTGCTCAGGATGCCTCACAGTTGGACTCAACATAAAGTAATATACGTGGGTATCATGAAAACTTTATGGCGCTCTTAAAGAAAACAAACCGACATACTGTATCTTAATCTTGCATCGTTTGTGAGGTGGTTGGTTTGATGTTAAAATGTGGAGTTCTTGTGTCTGTAGAGCGGCCACCTGCACGTATATGCGGATAAAAGCTTTTCCTGACGTAGAAAACTCAAAGGTGCGAAGCTATCAGTTAAAAACCTTTCAACTGGTTCATTTTCAAAGAGGCTTTTTGTTATTTACCGCATACAATTGAAGAGAATTTTAGTTTGTGATTATATTAACGCACCACCGCTGAGAGGAGAGCTTACCAAGACGCTTGGCGGGCAAAGATACTTGCGATAGCTCAAAGCATCCAGTGACAAGTCAAGCAAGCAGTTCTAGTATACTGTGCTCGTGTTTTTCTGAACGTATATTGAAGTGTATGTTGAGTTTTGCAATTCAAGGAGTGGATGTCTTTCACCTTTATGAGGCAAACATTAAAAATTTGCGACCTTGACTAATTCATTTTATCTATATTCCCACAATCCCCCGCTGCGTTTGTTCATAAGAAATATTTAAGGAATACGACTGGCCGCGCTGCTAAAAGTACTTCGATTGACGAGCTTTCAGTTTACCGGCTGGTGCAGCCAAACCGTGAGTGCGAACTATGAGTTCGCAGCTGTTGTCATAACATGAATAATTTTAGGCTAAAACCCTAACGGAGATTTTGGCCTCTTCATATGCTGCAAGTTAATTCTCGTTTGTCAATTACAAATAGAAGTTTCGCCACAAGAAGCCGAGTTCAGGCAATCTCGTCCTTAGAATACGGTTGGTATTTGTTTCTTTTTTCACACCTTTCTTATAAAAGGTAAATATATTAAATCAGTGAAGCCCAATTTATTGATCAGACACTAGGTATTTCTCGAAAGAAAATCTAGAGCAAAAACGAAAATAGCTCACCCGGCGGACGGAGTGATTATAGAACAATCACCATGACTTCGCTGATCGAAAAATTCATTTACATGAGTTTCTTGAAAAAAGAAAATGTTTGTTTATGAAAGTCGTTTGGTATTAACTAAAAGTAACTCACTTCCTCGTCCAAGACGATGTGTATTACATCTGTTGCAAGTTTGTTTTTGTTTTTGGATAAATTTACTATGCTATGAATAAGTTTACCTGGTGAGGAGTGAATCTAACTCGCTTGAATAGCCCTGATGTGATTGCCAAGCAAAGATAAATTTATTATTGAGTTCCCTGATAAGAAATATGTATGTATTCATTATTAATGTAACAAAAGCGAAAACACACACAATTTAGCTTGAACTAATCAGTTCTCAAACTATAGCCCGTGAAGGTTTTGATTGCAAGATACATGTATGTGTACATTTAGTTACGTTCAATATCTAGTTTAGGCCTGAAGCGGCCCGTATAATTTTCGAATCGGTCTTCATGCACTAGCTTATTTAGGGAGCGTTGGAGGCAATGTGCGGTGTTTGTGTCAAATCTTGTCTTACTGAGATTTATTAACCCCTGTACAAGGCAAGAAGTCCCAAATATCGATGCTCGTCATAAATCATTCATTTTTCGCATCATAATATTTTCACAAGCCGGTTACGAAGTTACAAATGCTCTGCAGGATTCCTCATAGTTCGTGTTCAAATTTGAATGTGTTTATTTTGTAATAAAAGGCGATTAATACCATAAAACACCGAGGCAACATTTTAATCTTTGCATCATTATGATCGGTCATTATTGATGTCTCGTTTTTGTTTTGCCTTTTGAATTCACTTCCATACGCGGAAAATTTTTATTTCTATTTTTATCCTTAATTGAGGTTATGCATTGGAGATAAAGAATAGGCTGCCACAAGAAAATATGATAAGTAAATAAACATTGGATATTTTTTATAAGTCCGGTTCCGAATCGAAGAAAGGACAAAATTTTGCCCTGATGAAATTATGTCATGGATTTTACTAAAATACATGTAAAGTCAAGTATGGTTAATTTGAGGTATGTTTACTTTTCAGATTAGATCTAGAATCCCCCGCGAAAGAGCTGCGAAGGCAAACTGATGTTTTTTTTTTTTTGGCAAAGCTGCTATATTGCATTGAAAATGTTGCGTGGACAACAAGAGCAATTTGTTGACGATGTTAATCGCAGCAGAACCGCGAATGTCGATTGTTAGTTGTCTCAAAACAATGACGGTCGTTCAGAAAATTTGATTTAAAATATTGCAAGATACATGTAAATAAGAAGATCTATTACTTCATTTCGGCATAAATGCGTTCATGACCACGAAAAACATATCAAATCATGAAGCTTCATTTTGTTTCACAAAATGACTGCAGTAAAGATATATTTTAGTACACTTTTAACACTTCGAACAACTAAATTCTGGTGTGTTAAAAAAAGGAGCGTTACGTGAACACGGATTACATCGTTTTCATTTCCTGATAAATTGCTCGCATAAAGGATTAATTTGAAAAACAACCCACCTGTTAAAAGGCTCGAATCACGGAACTGAATTGACAACAATGAAACAGTGTATAAAGGTTTCGATACATGTGCCATGAAAATATGTTAAACCTTTATATAATATTCTAGGCTTGTGTCCATGACACGTACAGACCTACTGACGATCAGACAGAAGACCAGAAAATTTATCCTTTGGTGACTTCATTCTTTTAGGTAAGTCTTTATCTTCATATTCGTTGCGTTGAGGAAAACGTAAGAAACATAATTTTTTAAAACGCATGTTTCTTGATTCTCAAGCGGCCAAGACATGTTAATATAATTATTTGAATTAGTTTTTTTTGTCATTCTGGTATAAGAATCCTCCTCCTTACAAATTTTATGGGAAAACATTTTTGTTACTGAATAACTGAAAGGGGCGCCCAACGTCAATTTTCGGAAAATATCTGTTCGGAAGAAGATTTGAGATCTAGAATTTTCGGAACATTTGTTATAAAATTATTTGCTGCTTGCCTGTCTCTCCTAGGATTTTCGAACATCTAAAAAATGGTATAATTGCCCATTTTTAGAGTATTTCTACCCTAAAAAGGTCACCCAGAATTTTCGAGAGCCTTTTTTCTGGCTGAAATTTGCGAAAAGGTTTTGATCCCTATGATTTTCGCATCACTAGACTTTCAGCTAGGAAATCCGAAAAGATGAAAAATGTTTAGGGGATAAAAATATGCCTATATCTATCGTTTAAATACTAAAATACGTTTAACAATGCTTTGTTTAAGTTGTTTAGAACTATATCCTCTTTGGGTGCCCCTGAACTGATTTTGTCAAATTTTTCCCCGGCTCCATGCATTTCCAATGAAGGCTTCTCAAGCCTGACTGAAATTGGCTCGTGTAAAAAGTCATGAAATTGGCTTCTCTCTTGTATCATTCTTAGTGTTTTTTCAATCTAGAAGAACTGTAAACACTTCATATTGCAGAATTTACCTTTCAGTTCACCGTTGTGTTCATTCCATATTGTAAGAAATTAAACATCAGCTCTACTTTGCCAACATCGTTCGAATTTCATTGCGCGCCGTAAAGGACCGTCAAGAGTGTGGAAGTAGTGAGCGAGGTAAATGTATGTACAGAACAGGTCCGGCCATTTTCTGCTTAACTATACTTCTCTTAAATCTTTAATGCCGCACAGAGCAACGTCCTGTCGAAACAATCACTGAAACTCTGGCAAGTTGGCTCCAGAAGGAGAGAAAAGAACTGTTCATGATCTTTCCGGCCCCATACTTTTGTGGTCCCTGGAATCTGGCCTTGCATGAAGAGAACCACGTCACTGTGATTAAGGCATCATTGAAATCGTCTGGCATCTTCCCCTCTCCTTATAAGTGTTGCAGGATATCCCGGCGGACACATTCGACGCACCGAGTGGACTACTAGTACCCCGAATGGAACAACGGAGGATTGCAGCTTCCTACTTTATAAGACGCAAGTTTTCACGAACAAATTTTGTCATTATCTTATCTTATCTAACCAAGTTTTTTTCATGAAATAATAAATTAAAAAAAAGGTTGTCAAACCTGAGTACGGGAGGAATAGTAGAGTCCGTGAAGTCTGATGGCATACAGCTTCTTACCGACAAGAACGAACAGTAGCCTGCGCAGACGATGGCATCATCGACTCTCTGACACAACTTGCTACTTATAAGCTTTACTTGGAGCCAGAGGATGCCTGGTACATCTATACAAAGGTAAAGGCAGCAAGTACTGTTAGACAATCATCGTAGTAAATTACGTCTCTCCAATGCCGGACAAAATACCATTCACCAGAGTTTTGTTCAGCAGAGGAGTCAACAGGATCATTCCGGGCTGGATGAATACCGTTTACCTTGGATGTGGCTTCTGTCAGTGATGGTCGAGGAACAATTGACAATCAGAGAAATTCCATATCCGCTTGACATCGGATACAAGAGAAAGCTAGGCAGCAGAAACAGTACCTTTCATGGATTTTGTTCATGTACTTAAAGCCCGTAATATAGTTAACCATACACGATGCCCAGAAAAGATGCTCTACCTAGTAATAGGCTCAATCCAATAATAGGCTGCCTTCGACAGTGTGGATCACGATATCCTTCTTACAAGATTGCACTCTAAATGCTCTATCTCTGGCATAGCTCTTAAATGGTTTCGCTGCTACCTTACTAATTGCTCGCAATTTGCGTTAATCGAAGGGTGTAGATCATAGTCTCGCGAGCTCAAGTGCGGTGTACCTCAAGTTTTTGTCCTTGGACCAATTCTGTATGTACTCTACACAGCACCACTGGCCGACATTCTACGATTCCATGAAATGCAATTTCACTTTTATGCCGATGACACTCAACTGTATATTTCTTTCTCTACAGACAACGAGATGGAATTAACCAACAGTATCATTAAGATTGAGGAACTGCCTGTCCGACATTGATAAGTGGATGTCCATCAACAGACTAAACCTAAACAAAGACAAGACCGAGCTTCTCTACGTACTTATTCTCAAAGTATAGTCCACAACAATCTCTACCCCTGCTTCGCTTTGGAACAGACATAAACAAGCCCTCTTCACATGCAAGAAATATTGGCGCTATCTTCGATACCACGATATCAATGCTTCTGCATGTAAACAATGTTTGTAAATCTGCCTTTTAGCATCTTCGTACCATTTCCCGCATAAGGAAATACTTATCTGCGCAAACTACTGAGATTCTTATTCACTGCAATTCTCTACTATATAATGTCCCTAAAAACGTCATCAAAAAGCTTCAATAGGTGCTGAATGCAGCTGCCAGACTGATTACACGCTCTAGAAAGTGTGATCACATCACTCCCATCCTCTTCGATCTTTACTGGCAACCTGTTTCTGAACGAAATATACATTCAAGAATCTACTACTTACCTTCAAAGCTCTGCATCAGCAATCTCCAACCTACATTCAAGACCTAATCACCGGCTACTTACCTTCTAGATCGCTTCGGTCATCCTCTACGCTCAGTCTGAATCCTGTTAGCTGTAACCATTAAGACCTATGCATCTAGAGCATTCTCTGTCTCAGCCCCCGAACTTTGGAACAAACTACCTGACAGCATACGCTCATGCGAGAATCTAAGACTTTTTATGCATAAACTTAAAACCTACCTTTCTAAGAACTTTTAATATAGTCATTAGCAAGATTTAATTGGTTTTATATGTGTGTTATTTAAATTTAACTTATTTTAATCAATTTTTAATTCTAATTTTTTCACTTTGTTAAGCGCCTACTAGATCTATTACTGTATAGGCGCTATAAAAATGTTCTTCTTATTATTATTATCATTAATCCGTAATGGTTTGATGAAAGTCCTCTGTGATGGAAAGCGGTTCAGCTTCTTACAAGTCACTAAGAGTTACAAATGAAATGAATCAAGGGCGTTGTGTAGTTAGCCCCCTTCCAGCTTGGAGAAAATGGCACCAATTTTCAATCTACACCTCCTCAAGCCCCGAAAACAACTATACAGTAACCAGCTAGACAAAGAGATCACCAGAGATTGTCCAAGGCCAGCTTAGCTTTTGCAGGCTCTTAAAGAGACTGTGAATATATATAATGTTATCTGCACTGGCACATCGATCAAAGTCTTAATCAAGCAGCAGTTGTTACCTACTTTAATTCATATGGCTACAAAATATAGACACTTTATAAGCACCATATAAAGTAAGGACACTTCGCCTCTGATGTCTCCGTTTCGTCTGCTGTATACTGGTAAGGAATGTTCTCCAACGTAGAGGTCCTTGCGAGATCCGACGTGATAGGCAACCATATTAGAGTCTCTTATCAAAGCCAAATTTAGATGGGATGGCCATGTGGAGCGCAAAGAAGACATGCTTTTAGCCAAAGCTCACCTCCATGAACAGCTTACTGTGGGACAAGAACACTCTTTGTACCAGTGTTAAACCTGAAGACATGAGAATCGTGAGCAGCGAACAATCTCCGACTTTGAGCCAGGATCATGAGACTTACATTCCAACTGAAAGAAATCAAGATTTTACACACCGAGACGAAGTCGAGGTCGACAAAAAGAGAAAACGAACGAGGCCAAGTACAGTATCTTGCCCAAACAAGCTTCCAAGCTTGGTCAGTAAAGCGCCTATGGCCATATTGAAAGAGAACCTTTTCTGGTTGGCCTAACGCGGGAAATCCTCTAGCTGGGGAGATGGGTCCATCTTTCCCGAGGGAAGCCAGTCAAAGCACAGGATTTACTTCATCTTGCCCGCTCGCGGATTGATAATACCAAGTACTGCCCTTATTAGGCACCTCTTAAATAGAGACAGTTATTTATTGATTTATATCAGACACAATTATTATGTTTAATAAATTCCATGTGACTTAACGTTTGACAGAATTGCTCCCATTGCTGCAGAATTATGGCTCTGAGACATTTCGTGATGTTTATGGACCGTCTTTAGGGCGCATTCCGGGATATTGACTCCCGATGGTAAATGTGCACTAATATCACGAACTTTCAGAGGAGCGATAAAGCTTATTAAGACTTATTAACAGTTTTCTACTTTTTTGATGTGTGTAGGAGTTGGATGCTCAAGTGCTACAAATCTTTTTCTGAAGATGAATAACAGTTCGGTACCAAGCAACACAACTTTTCCCCAACAGGCTGACAAAAGGGTCGTTACGTGGTGTGTGACATATGCGATCGTTGCAATAACAGTCATTTTGAACAACGGAGCTGCGATAGCGGCCTTTAGACACTCCCGCCTTCTACGAAAATTTGGAAACTACTTTCTGGTGAATCTGGCCGTTGCAGATCTAATGGTGGGAACCATCGCTTTACCGATGTACATTCATTTAATTTACAACTATAACAAGCCTTCGCTTCAACCAGTTCAGACAATGCATACAGCGGTTGATGTTTTCTCTGGCATGGCCTCAGCTTTCACATTAACTGCCATCTCTCTTGAGAGGGTATACGCAATTTATTACCCTTTACGACATTGCAGCACATCAAAGACAGCCTACTTTGTCATCTTAGGGGCGGTATGGCTCCTAGCTGGGGCCCTTTCAGGAACGTGGATACTTACGTTTTTCAAAATCATCCATCCAGGAATCTTTGCGTTTAGCCTTGGTCTGCTATCGATTACCTCTTTAATGCTTATGTTGGCAGCTTACATCGGTTTATGGCTAAAAATTAAACTTTGGAGTAAACATCAACAGGGAATTTCTGGTGAAAGAGAGCGCAGTTTAGCGGTAGCCATCGGAATAGTAACTGTGGTTTTCTTGCTGACATGGACACCATTTCACATCATGAATGTCTTGATAAACTATAAGTCGTCTTTGTTTGATGGATTTCCTTATCTAGTCGTTTACTTCGCGAAACTTTTGCATTACAGCAATTCTTTCGTCAACCCTATTATATATTGCTTTAAAATTTACGAATTTCGTCGTGCTCTGAAAAACTTGCTTACAAGACGCAAAAAACGCAGAGAGACGAAAGTGTAACAACTGTTGCCGTTTAACTGAACCTTTTGCGGTGACTTAAACGAATCGAATCGCTTGGAACTCGGGTTATATTTAACATCGTACAACTCTACAAGTCACAGTACGGATGAAGGAAGCAGATATTGGACTTTGCAACGTTCAACTGGTTAACTAATACTGGGGCCGAGACTAATTTGAGGGTCTGAATGGGGGGGTCCACTTGTCGGTTGTCGGTTAAAATTTAGTTACTTTGTCGGTAGTCGGTTAAAAGTTTCGATCTTTGTCGGTTTTCGGTTAATCTCAGTTAATAACTAAAAATGCATGTTAATTATTAATATTTCTTATGTGTTTCAATCAGTTTCAAGACTTTGATCCCTATGAAACATGTAAAACTTGTAAAAATGCATCATTTGATTGAACTTAAACTTCATTATGCAACATGACAGTGTATTTCACCAAAGCTTTTATTGCAAATGCGAACTTGGTTCCCCTGTTGATAACAGGGCACCATAAAAAGTAATGAAGAGCGGTTAGTTGGACACAGAGGGAAACGCCCAGTCTGACCTTTTGGATACGTAAATTATTTTTGGTGAAAAACTGCAAGGGGTGACAGGTTGCACATCTATACCGGCGTGAAACCGTGTGTTGACCTTTAATATTTTGGCTCTAACAAGCATGTTCTTTACCATGGTTTTCCTTTCTTTTAGGAAATAAGGGGTGGTTCTTTAAAAAAATAGCAAAGTAGCGGTTGGTTTTGTATGAGATTTCACTTTTCCATTAAAGCTTCTTTTACATTAGACACTAAGGGCTGGTATTGGGGAACTTAAGAACCACGACGACGACTTTGTGACAGTGAGTTACAGTGTACTGCGCAAGCGAGACCAGTAAATTTCGTCGTGGTGGTGTCGTCGACGACGCCAAACAAAGTACAATCACGTCGTCCTGCAATCCACAAGCTTCAGCAGGTATAATGCACCTATTAATGTAATGCCGGCGGGGAGGGAGGCAGAGCGTAGGGTGGAGATTTGACTTTTTTCAAAAATTTGCAATCAAATTCCCTGCCCACGGGCAAATCATTCCAGTCAAATGCAACCAAATTTCCCCACGCTAGGCTGCGCATTGCTGTCAATCCCAAGGCAGGACCCAAGAAAGGCACAATAAAAATATCTCCAAATAAAACTCTGCAATCTTTTATAAACGTTGCTGTATCACCAAAGATGCATGTTCCTATTACAGCTGCAATTATACGTTTTAACCATAATCCGTGTTACACTGCGTAGAATACATAAACCTTTAGGAGTAAGTCCACATTTTGTAAGTTTAAATATACCGTTCTTAGTAAAGGGTACAAAAAAAGCCAGTTTCGTAAGTTTACACTGATTGTAGCGAATGAGCCATACACTAATCAATTGTACTTGCAAAAATCGACTTGGTTTCCCTTACTTTCGTTTACTTTGATACCACAGTATTTTAAGAGGTTCAATTGATCAAAAACACGCTAAAAAAAACGAAATTTGAAGACAAAACAGTGAAATTCACTCAGCCTTCGCTTGTTCTCATTGGCCTCCACGACTTCCTGATCTTTTCAAACCGTACGGCGCATGCGTGAAGCGTGGAAGTGGGAAACAGATGTTCCGTCTCAGTCTTTTTCGCCCAAGTCGGAAATCAAATATCTCCACGTCTGGCGAAGAAAGATTCAAATATCTCCTCCCCTGGGAGAACAAGATCAGTCAAATGCCCTACCCCAGGGCCAACAAAGACAAACAAATCCCCACCCCATACCCTGCCTCCCCTCACCTCCCCCCCCCCCCCCCCGCTGGCTTTACATTGATAGGTGCATAAATCCACTGTTTTAAGCGTTTTTGAGGTCCTTTTTTTTTTTCTTATCCTCGTAAATCCAGGTATCGTTCCTTTTTTCTCCTAACAAGCGATGTTGATGGAAAATTCGACTAAAAATGTACTTTGAAAGGTTTGAACCCAGGAGTCATTTCAAAAGTAGGTTGAGTTTGATCGTCCGGGTGAACGTAGTCCTGAATAGGACTGTTGTTGTTGACAGTGACTGACGTTTCGACAACCTTTGCGGTAGTCATCTTCAGAGTCAAAGTGAGTTGTATTACGTCAGTTGATCTTACTATACTGTGGTTATTGATCTGATTGGTCAGTTACATGGCGATGTTATTAGTCGTCTGTCAGTTAAACCGTGATGTTATTGGCTATGAAGACTAAAAGTGAATTGTTTTTACTTCGAAGAATGACAACAGCTAGGGAGGCCGAGCGAGCGAACTCGTAAGTGAGAAATTTATTTGTACGTATTTAGGTAAGGCAAATCAAATATCTTTTTATGTAGAGGAAATAAACTTTATATGGAAAACAGCTATCACATCAGAATGTCCCTTTTTCCAAATCTAAACTCTGACAGACACTCGGACTCGGTCATCTCATTCAGGTTGAAAGTTGAATAATCTTTGTGCGGAAAGCAGGTGTTTTTCCACTCGAAAAGGTCAGACAACACAAAAAATTCTCCATCGTCAATGAAATTAGGCGTACGGCTTAAAAATTAGATCTTGCATTGTTTTAAAAGACGCCATTGCGAAAAACTTTGTTGCGAATGAACATCACAGTTTTCATTTGTGTTTACATTCAGTGTCGTCGTCGTCGACCTACCGACTGATTGCATCTTAAGTTTCCTTTTTCCTGCCGAAACTGACGTTCTCGTTCCAGTCTTTTCCCATTCAATAGATGTCGTCGTCGTGAACTTCGTCGTGGTTCTTAAAGTTCCCTATTGTGTCACGAAAGGCAACATTTCTTTTCTTTTCCTTCCTTGCTCGGTTTTGTTTCAGGAGCGCGGACTTCGGTTTCTGTGAGTTTCATTTATTTCTGATTGCAATTTGTCTTTCGAATTATGTTGGTAGCCTCTGTCCATCATCAACCATCAAGCGTTCTTTTGAATTTTGAAACACTTTCCTCAAACTCTTTTGACAAATCGATGGGTGACAACCCGCAAAATGTGTGCTGGAAGGTTTTCGTAGTCTTTACATCAAGGATAACTTTTTCGTTTAATCTTGTGCCTTTATATACAACTGTGTCTAAAAACATTGTCTCAGTGAATTTCGGTGGTGAATTTAATAGTAGGATCATGTAAGCATGCTTCTTCGAAGAAAGTTGCGATGTCTGGTTTAAAGACGGTTTAGCTGCTTATAGACTTGTGTTTCAATATATGATATGAAAATGTTGGCAGAGGAAACTGCTGTGTTTGTGCCCATCGCGGTACAGTGGGTTTGGAGGTAGAGCTTTCCATTGAACTGGAAAAAATTTTCTTTGAGGATTAATCTAAGCATTTGTCGCATATAATGTTTAGGAGTAGGCGGGTTGTAGAAATTTTTGGCATACGCTCTGCAATCCGAGTTTCAATATCCTCGTTTTGTGGTACTGACTTGTAAAAAGACTTGTGACGTGGTATCTTTGGTTACTCCCTAGAAAGGTAGAAAAACTACAATATACTCTTCTTTCTGAAAAAAAACATAGATAATGTCGGTCCCTGTCGGTAGTCGGTTAATAATTTTTCCTGTCGGTAGTCGGTAATTTTTTTCGCGTTTTGTCGGTAGTCGGTAATATTTTCTGCCCTTTGTCGCTAGTCGGTTAACCCCATTCACACCCTCTTATGACGAAAAGAAGCTTCTTTATGGTCATAGAATTTTAAGTTGATCAAACATTACTAGTTAAGCACTTCCACATCATTTGCAACACTACCTGGAGCTGATCAAATAAGCAACAACAGCTGGGGAGGCCGAGCGAGCGAACTCGTAAGTGAGAAATTTATTTGTACGTATTTAGGTAAGGCAAATCATATATCTTTAATATAGAGGAAATAAACTTTATATGGAAAACAGCTATCACATCAGAATGTCCCTTTTTCCAAATCTAAACTCTGACAGACACTCGGACTCGGTCATCTCATTCAGGTTGAAAGTTGAATAATCTTTGTGCGGAAAGCAGGTGTTTTTCCACTCGAAAAGGTCAGACAACACAAAAAATTCTCCATCGTCAATGAAATTAGGCGTACGGCTTAAAAATTAGATCTTGCATTGTTTTAAAAGACGCCATTGCGAAAAACTTTGTTGCGAACGAACATCACAGTTTTCATTTGTGTTCACATTCAGTGTCGTCGTCGTCGACCTACCGACTGATTGCATCTTAAGTTTCCTTTTTCCTGCCGAAACTGACGTTCTCGTTCCAGTCTTTTCCCATTCAATAGACGTCGTCGTCGTGAACTTCGTCGTGGTTCTTAAAGTTCCCTATTGTGTCACGAAAGGCAACATTTCTTTTCTTTTCCTTCCTTGCTCGGTTTTGTTTCAGGAGCGCGGACTTCGGTTTCTGTGAGTTTCATTTATTTCTGATTGCAATTTGTCTTTCAAATTGTGTTAGTAGCCTCTGTCCATCATCAACCATCAAGCGTTCTTTTGAATTTTGAAACACTTTCCTCAAACTCTTTTGACAAATCGATGGGTGACAACCCGCAAAATGTGTGCTGAAAGGTTTCCGTAGTCTTTACATCAAGGATAACTTTTTCGTTTAATCTTGTGCCTTTTTATACAACTGTGTCTAAAAACATTGTCTCAGTGAATTTCGGTGGTGAATTTAATAGTAGGATCATGTAAGTTTGCTTCTTCGAAGAAAGTTGCGATGTCTGGTTTAAAGACGGTTTGGCTGCTTATAGACTTTGTGTTTCAATATATGACATGAAAATGTTGGCAGAGGAAACTGCCGTCTTTGTGCCCATCGCGGTGCAGTGGGTTCGGAGGTAGAGCTTTCCATTGAACTGGAAAAAATTTTCTTTGAGGGTTAATCTAAGCATTTGTCGCATATAATGTTTAGGAGTAGGCGGGTTGTAGAAATTTTTGGCATACGCTCTGCAATCCGAGTTTCAATATCCTCGTTTTGTGGTACTGACTTGTAAAAAGACTTGTGACGTGGTATCTTTGGTTACTTCCTAGAAAGGTAGAAAAAATACAATATACTCTTCTTTCTGAAAATAACATAGATAATGTCGGTCCATGTCGGTAGTCGGTTAATAATTTTCCTGTCGGTAGTCGGTAATTTTTTTCGTGTTTTGTCGGTAGTCGGTAATATTTTCTGCCCTTTGTCGCTAGTCGGTTAACCCCATTCACACCCTCTAATTTTCCTTTGCCAGACTTTCAAGGATGGTGGCGGTACGCATATACCGCGGTATGCGTGTTTTAAATACTTTACAGCACTGTACGAAATGAACCGTACCTTTTACCGTAACTAGATATCCCAAGAAAGACTCCCATGACTCCACCTTTATATATCTATCTGCCATTAATTTGGCTCCATCAAAAACTGGTGATTCTTGCAAATGAATATGCGTGGAGGTGGACAAATACGAGGACAAGATAGTTTAATTTTCGCCGAAAGATTCCTCACTGTACTTTATTCATCAAAAAAGTTAGGACGGTTATTTGTATTGAAGGAGTACAAGGCCTACTTCCGATTGTAAAATGATAAATATTGTAGCATTTAGAAACTCCTTTCCTTCACTACGACATTCTCGCTGAATGACGACGGCTATCATGTTTTCCCGCCAAAATGACGCTAGCTCCCGCGCGCGCACTACTTACTACTAAGAAAATCTCGTTCTCGTAGTCGTCCTCATCTCAGAATCTAAAGTTTTCTAGTTATTGGGGGACCAAGCGGTCTTATGGGCACAAAACGATCACATGGTTCAAAAAGCACCTTGCTGGAGGGCAAACAACGTAGTGGGACCTTAAAAGAAAGGATCAACGATGCGAATTCGTTTTTCTTTTTTCTTGCCCCACTGCGTCGTTATCCATCCAGCAAGGTGTTTTTGTCTCATGGGACCGTTTCATGCAAAGGGTCCATTGCAGACTTTTGGTCTCACTAAGAGTGTTATAGACAGAAAGCCAATATTTTTACCCTATTTTTAAGGATGTTCAAAAAGTAATTTCTGTCTGTAAAAAAAGATAAACAAAAAAACAAAAGACAAAACAAATACCGCCTCACTGTATTGGTAGCTACGCCTAGCAGCCTGGACTTATGATTTTGAAGGTTCACTTATTTTTAGATATAACCGTATATGATGGACAACGCGTCGATGCGCTGATCATTCAAATCAACGGAGGCACTGTAATCCTATTACTCTGTCTATTGCTTCAGTCACGATACTGTAGCCACATGCGCTAAATGCACCTAATTATTTATTCCTCAGTCTGGACTTGTTTTGGTTTGTTCGAATACTTTACTTTTAAAAAAGGTCTAAAAGTGGCTATATATTTCCATATAAAGCAAACAAAAAGAAAGCATGAGACAAAGGTTTTCCGTTTCTTAATTAATTTCTGTTAAAACTAATCACGTTGAAAGCATATTGTTAATGAAATTTACACACTAACATCTCTTATTTACTCCATTTGTACTTAAATTGCGTCAAAAACAAATGATCGAAATATGTGTCAAGACCCTAACTTGACAAGTTCGTAGTGGTCACAAATAGTAATTCCCATATCCGTTAAACCGTCAGTAATCCGATCCGTTAGTTAAAGTGCGCCAGTGCAAAGAACCCCTCTCTTATAAAGTACACTAAATTGTAGACCAATAAACCTCGAGATTGTTTGCCAGCATGGTAAAATGGCAAGTTCTGATTTTTCACGTACCCTATAATTTAAGGTCAAACATTGCATCCCGCTGGTAATTACTTATTGACGAGTTATCATTTTGGCGTCACAATTAAAATGTTATAGTCAAAAACAATTAAACTGACCAAACAATAAGATCAATAAGTCAACGATACTTCGGTGCATGTAAGTCCACAGAAATCAATCGAAGCGGTCCTAAACAAGTCTGATATTGAACTAAATTTACCTTAAGGATCTGCGTAGACCTACCACCCAGTTCCCTTCTTCTCTGCTAGACTGTAGCTGTCCGGACTGAGCAGGGTCTCCTGGTATCTTGGCTAATCTTTGAAAGCCACTTCAAAAGGTGCAATTATACAATCGTACCTATACTTGGCATCAATACATAAAAGAAATTTTTAAAGTTTCACAAGTTGTAACTTCCAGTATCTTATCGTGCACGTGCTGGGCAGTGAGGCGAATGCCGGCAACACAAATTGTACATATGACTCAGGCACTTGAGGAGATCTTGCCATGACGTCAGTTCCGAAGACACCACGACAGCCGTAGCTGGTGAACACACTTAACGCAGGTATTCTGATTGTAAATAAAGATGTCGAGCTTGTTCAGGTGTTTCTATTGTAACTATGAATGTTTAGTCTCTTATCTGTCTTCGAGGAGTTCAGACTTTATCACAACTTGCCTCACGCTTTACAGCTTTCAATATCTTATTAATATACTCATTGTTTTTGAATTACAGATTCCATGTATGACTTTTAACAGTCGTCCTTACATTACAATTTCCACGATATTTGTAACTACATTTACTGGTACTGAATGAACCAAACCAGACTCCTGAGACAGCCCTGCTGCGCTAAACTTTTTTGTCCTGAGTCACGTAAAGAATACTATATAATTATTATAACGTTGCCGAGCAAACGCTATGGACATACATTGAAACAGTTATCTTATACTTGTCCTTAAATTATTGTCATATTTTCTCCTATTTATTCCAGCCTGTTCGTGCATACAACATTACTAGCAATGAACAATTCAACGTTAGAAACACTTCACCCTTTAAATCACTCTGGAGTTGCAGCATGGTGCGTAACATTTGGCTTCGTGGCGGCTGTAACAGTTGTGGGCAACGCCTTGACCGTTGTAGTGTTCCTAAAACAGAAACTTCCTCGAAAATACGGTGGTTATTTCCTGATAAATCTTGCAGTAGCAGACTTAATGGTAGGAGCCTTAGCTTTACCCATGTATATATACATTGTGTTGGCCTTTGCTTACTCGCCGTATAAAAGTAATCTTGCGACATTCCATCATATTTACACAGTGGTGGACGTCTTTACCGGATTAGCATCAGTCTTTACGTTGGCGTCGATTGCGCTCGAAAGACTTTACGGTATTCTTTATCCTTTGCAGTACCGCTGGAGGGCCACAAAACGAGTTTATTTTATGGTCATTGTCACAGTGTGGGCTTTGTCTGGCACAACGTCTTTGGCGTACATTTTGAGTACACCTACCTTAGTATTCTTGCTACCCGAGAGAACGTTTACTTTCTTCCTCACTGGGGTGTCTATGATTTCACTTCTGGTCATATGTGCTGCTTATTTGGCTGTTTCTTTACGTATCCACCTTTGGAATAAAAGCAAGATGGAAATGTCCTCCTCTAAACAAGAAACTAGACTGGCAGCTGCATTGTTTATTGTCACTGTCATATTTGTGCTTACATGGAGCCCATTTCATATCATGAACATACTTGCTAACTTTACTAAGTCATTCCTAAACAGCGTACCAGTGGACATCATTTTCTTTGGAAAAATGCTTCATTATAGTAATTCCCTTGCTAATCCTGCTATTTACTCTCTTAAAATACCAGAATTCCGAATAGCTGTAAGGCAAATGTTTTGCAAAAATTGGGTGCGCGAGACGAGGGTATAATCCTGTTAGATCCCCCGGCGTGTTCAATTGATAAAATTGATCATCGATAGTTTTCGATAAAAATCGATAACAACCAATTGATTGTATCGGAAGTCGATAAAAGGATCTGATGTGAGTAATCAATAGTTTTCGAATTTTCAGTTATCGTTATCGATTTTATCGAAAAATATCAGTGTTGTCGACATATCATCGACTGAAGAAAGCCAAAAAAAGATATTTAAAAACAGAATGCAAAAAAACCTCAGAAACAACTTCCTTCAACCGTACGTTTTTCTTGAAAAAAAAAATATGCTGAATTTTTTATTTTATATCATTTTCTAAAAAGTTTCAATAATGATAAATCAATGTAGAGATTAAATTAAGTAATTACATGTAAATACTGAAGTCTAGTTGCAAACACGAACAAAATAGAATAAATTAAGAACTTTACTGAACTTAATCTACTTTCTAGACCCGTTCAAATACGTTGATTGAGTATTGATTTCTGTTGATTGATCCATAACATCGATATCAATCGATCGATAGTTATCGATTTATAGATTGGTTTTCCAATGTCGGTTTTTGTCGATTGAACACACCGGGTCTGATGGATCCGTATGGAGATATACAGTCCTATCATCAGTGACTGGCCTATACTAAACAAAAGTTGCTTTGAATTTTCAGTCGCTCTTTCCCTAGATCGTCACGTGGTCTAAGCTTAATTTGAATGACACTCCGCAAAAAGAAAAACAAAATAGTGCTTTTAAGCGCACTGAAAAGAAAACTGGCCAAATATAGTTATAAAAATATTACAGAAAAGTAGTGCACGCGATAACAACTTTGTTAAAATCACAACATTTGTCAAGGGTTGACAGTACTATATTCTTTCCTTATTGTCAACAACAGTTCAACAAATGTATTTTTAGAAGAAATCTACATAAAGATATAATACTGTATTTATTCGATAAACTGCCCCAGGCGCTTATTCATAGTAAATTTTTGGACCTTGAGGGTGGGCGCTTATTCGAGGCTGCGCACACCATTTTCAGCAAGTGTAGTAAGTCTTTTTTATTTTTTATTTTTTTTTTGCAACAAAACAATAAATGGCAACAACAAAACGCGAAGATGTATTAATCAAGGTTTCTGTAAAATACTCTGAAGAAAACAAGTATCTGCAGGTGCGCGCTTTTCGAGATTAGGCTGACCGCTTATTAGCGTTTTCTGCCTTTAGGATGGGCGCTTACTCGAATAAATACGGTATATCTTGTTTCAGACTATGTTCACACCATACCCTAGAATCGTACCGCGGGCGCAGTCGGCAGAGTGGGCTTGGAACTCTAAATTCCAGTCCTCACTCCAAAATACTTACTTCCGTCTTAGTGGGTTCCAGCCCTTGCTCCGACCAATTTAGGTCCGCGACGGGCCGAATAGGAAGGTTCCCTTAATAGGTTTTTCGCGATCCGGGATTTGCGTCATCTATAGACCGGAATTTGAGATTTCAAGGCAAAATGGGGGCGCGATTCAGGATGGAAAGTATGGACTGGATGGGGGATGTCATCGGGCGTACGAGATTGAGGGAATGTTTGGGTCGGGATGACGCGAATAAAGGACCCTATTGGGGACAATTGAATAGGTGACACTGCATGAAAGTTTGGTACCAAAAGCTATCCGATATGTGACTCTCCTATTTCGAGACCGGCGCGGCCCGGCTTCGCTCTGTCTTGTGTGTGAACAAAAGCCTTATCCGGTATGACTTTCGTGGAGGCGCAAACTGCTATTCGGTGTCTAGGTAACATAGCCTCAGTGTTTCGAAAAAAAATATATATGAAAACATTAATACGAGTCGCAGATGAAAAACGGCGAAGACAAGTAAAGAATTATAAAAGGTGACTTTAAAACGTTCTTCCGAACACAAGGCCAAAGAATTATAAAAGGTGACTTTAAAACGTTCTTCCGAACACAAAGCCATTAAGCTCTCACCGGAGCCGTGCGTCACTGAAAGAGGTAAAAATTTAAGTTGCTTTTGATGTTCGTCTGATTGTTTGTTTGTTTTCGTTATTGCTGTCGTTATGTTGTTTTACTACATAACTCATCAGTGATTTCTCTTTGGTCGAAAGTCGTCGCGCCTACGAGACTTTTCTTTTTTTTTGGCTCGCTCAGGCCAAGTAACTATGCCGGTTTATAAGAAACAAATCGACGAAAATTATCCGCTCTTTACTCTTGACTTATCAATCAGAAATGACGCCAAAATCTTCAACACTTTGCATTAAACCACTCCACTGCGGTTTCTACAGTGGTTTCACTTGAGTTTTTAACATTTTCAGTAAAGTGTCTTCGGTAACCGAGGAGTTGTGTACGTAGCGGATTTGCTGGATAGCATAGGAAGCGGGTCTATTGTATTGAGAATAGCATAATACCGAGCAAGAAAAAGAAAATAAATAAATAGACGGCTTTTATTAGCGTAGATACACGGAATTTGCATATTGCACCGCTAACGAAAAAATAATTTAATATTTATCTTTGGAAAAAAATCTTTTAAGTCTTTTAAGGGAACACATTCAATTTTAAGAAGTTTGATTTTTAATATACACGTGCACTTTCTACAAGATTATTTGGGATTATTTTTTTTTTCACAACGGCTCTGACAGTAGGAAAGCAGATATCCTGTGTGTCTTTCACAAAGCAACATAAATTAAACAATCATTCAGATGAATAAAAAACAACTTTATTTGTGAAGAAGGAAATTATCTTGACTCTTGCTGCTAACTGAATCAGTGTTGGTTAAGGTGATCTTCGAAGCGCAGTATTCATGAACTGAGGGTTTGGCGCGCGAGTTTTTTGTTTTGCTTTTTGTAGAAAGTAACAATTAAATTAGCATTGGGTAGCTAGTAAAAACACTACGTCGGCTATTATTATAATGATAAAACTGTGCCACAAAATAAAATGGTAGTAAATAATAAAAAGTATTTCTATAAGACAATACTATTATAATGACAAAAAGTAAGAGCTTCGTGAGCCAAAGCTTCAGTTTTAACTTAATGATAATAATAAAGAGTGAGGAGAAACCAGAAGAAAAAAAAAACGTATCCAGCGATTACTCCATGAGTCATAATCTACAGATTCGCCCCCGGGACAGAATTACGTTATTTGAATTGTGTTAATTTAGTTTGCAAATATTGCAGTCGCTCGTATTGCATTCGGTTTTAGGCCTCTCCCGACCTCGACTGATTAAAAGCGGTTGTTTCTGAAAGTTCTGATCACATTATTTTCTGTTGGTTTCTTTATGAATACGTGACAGTTTTAGAAGGTTGTAGCACTGTGATCGCACGGTCCGTAATGGCCTACTGGAGCAGTGGAAGGAATAAGGGTTAGTTTAGTTTTTTGGTGTGCATGTGCGGTTTCTACATCCTCTCTGTGAAGAGCGAAGGGAAGATGATAAAGTTTGTTATGCGTGTGACTCAGAACTTGGCATTTAAAACAATACACCAACACCGGGCTCGAGCGGCTTGCCGGCCTTCACCAAAGGCGGTACAGCGACGTTCTTTTCAAAAATTCAATTAGCCAGAAAAGCCTATTGTTCATGCAGGTAAACTAACACTAAATGACATAAAATGTATTATAAGCAGATCAGTGATTTGCATAATCAGCACAACGCGGTCGCGAGCCCATCTCAGCGGAAAACAGCAATATAAATCCTTATAATATGAAGCAGGATAGCTGATCTTAAGTTGACCTAGCCTGTACTGTGTTACAAGAGTGGCACTCCTCGACTGCAATGTTGTGTAGGTAAGGCACCATCCCTTTCACCCTTGTTTTTACCTTCGTACTTCCATGTATACAACTAAAGAGCAAATAGCACCTCTACTGAGGTAGTAATCGCTCTGCTCAAAACGTTCTTTTCCTTCTCTGATGGCAATTGGCCTGACTGAACAGATATCCTTTCAGTTGTGGGTGTTCTTAGATCGAACGTTTGGGAACAATGTGAATCCGAAAGGGAGCTATCAACAGCGTACGCGGTCTTTTATATTTGCATTGGTGTTTATCTGAGACTGATAATCGATCGTTTGTGGCGGAGGAAATTGTGATCCCTATGAGTTACCATAGAATATTAAGTGGTGCCATTACTTCGCGCGATCATCTTCAGCGCGTATAATTCATGCACTAGAGGAACCCGAAGTGGTATTGATCGTCAAGTTGCTGGGGCTCGATGTTCACACATACACCCACTTTTTTTATTTTTGTTTTTCAGTACATGACTGTCATGGACAAATTGTATAAATTTTGATACCACTTTTATTAGTAGGTTGAAAGACTTATAAGGAATTTCTCTTTCTCCCTAAACACTGACACGGCTACTCAGTAATGTGTTCGGTATCGTTCAAGAGCTCAAGTATCAGAAAATCATTTGCAAAGCTGTATTTTGTCGAGATTGTGACTTTGTACATGACACAATACACAACAATACCGAAGGCTGCATGTATGGTATCCATGAGTTCCGCGTTTACGTTTAAAATAACGGCAGCGATTGACTCTATGCGCAAGTAAACAAGACGCATTTAGTACTTTATGATCACTCTCCAAAAATTTTTCAGCGCAACTTTAAATACAGGATATCGAGAAAAAAAAAAAAAAACTTTAACTAGTCCCTACTGCTTCGGTGTATTTTTATTTGTATCTTATTGCAGAGTTCCAGCGCTCAGTATATTAAAAGGACTCGCTGCTGCCAAAATCTACTGGTTTAGATTCAATGGTACAATTATAGTTTGCTTGCTTGGGTCAGCTGACCATCAGTATTTACAGCTGCTCAGTTTCCGAAACTCCTTTGAATGAGGTGCTGTATTTAATAAAGTTTACAGAGCAGTGGGAAATATACCTTTTAAACGTTTTAAATCGATTTCGGTTTACGTTCAACGTCATTGTTTTGTAAATATGTCCTTGTGGCTTTTAAAATCACAATTTCATTCTCTTCGATGTTTATAGCTGCCAAAGAAAAATAGAACTGAGGGAAGAGAAGTTAAGGCTGAATGAAAAAAAGGATAACAAACAAGACATTCATGTACTTAATCTACCTGGCTTTTGTAAGACGTGATTGTCTATTTTAAGACATGGCTAAAACGAAATTAAATATTCAATGGTAATGCCCTGTTTAGTCTATTTCATGAACGTCGATCATTCCATCGAATTTTTTTCATATTACTGTGCCGTTCCGGTCTTGTGTTTTCACTTGAAGGCAATTTCGATTACCATTGACGTATTTCTGTTTGCAAGTTGTCGGTTATGAAGAGAAGTGTACACGAATGTAGCTTGGTGTTTAAGCTTGCTTTCATGAATTAGTATTGGCTAGATCGATCGCTATGCAGTGAGGAGAATATTCCTGGTTGTCAGTAGACCTTTTTAAGAACAAATCGGAAATGGTGTATTCGAACTTTGAAAACAGTTTCAAAGAAATCACTATGCACTCACTCACGATTCTACAATTTCCGGATCTAAAGTTGAAATTTGTAGGACACACACTGAAAACGTCATTGAAACGGTAAACAAAAGAACTCTTTGTTGAAAGAACATTTGCATTTTGAATGCCCTCGTCTTTCGGCTTAAAATTAAAAATAAAACCACATTACATTTTTAACTTACAGGACATATTTTTATCACTGCGACTGCATGAGCACATTCCCATGTAGCCGCTACCAAGGCTTAAGTCTCAAAAAATTTTCAGAATTTCACCTGATTTTTAATACCGTCAGATAACTTGTAATTCACAATATATTCCGTCTGTCCTTCTTGTCTATCGACTGCCTTCTTATTATTGTACAAACAGGGGTCAAGGAACATTCACTCCTGGATATGTGCTTTTGTCCAACTATGTTGTGACAGTGCAATATTCTCACGAGCAAGACTGGTATGATTTTTCAATGTTGAGCAGAAAGTTATGGTGAGTGATGTCCGTTTTGTACCTCTCCTGAAGATGAGACTAGGCATCTTTCCCTTGCTTTCTCTTTGGATTTCATTTCACCTACTTAGTTTAATCCTTTTAAGCATGGGCTGTGGTGGTACAAGGTGTATGAATTGTTTATTAAAAAAGAACTTATCAAAAAAAAACTATTCGGTAAACCAAACGAGAGAAGTCACCTTTAAAACTGCTTTCCTTTAGTAATAGATTGCGCAAAGACCACCAAGTGTATCAAGGTGGTCTCCAACATTTACCGGATACGGTATTTGGCTTTCAGTCCGGCTGATTCGAGATTTTAGACGAGGAAAAGGTGAGCAATTTGGGATTGTACGGTAATCAGCGATGTTGCCGTGCCGGCCTTGGTAGTTCGGGATATGATGTTTTCGAGCAACAAGAAAAATAAGCCATACATTTTCTTAAAAGAAGAAATTCGCTCTTAGTTGACTTGAAACAATGGTCATCCACATCAGTTTACTTGAACCTGTCACGTGCCTATTTTGCGCGCCGCCGCGTTACCTTCTGCGGGTGAGTGCGGCTGCACGTATGCCAGCGAACCATTACGTAACCTCTATGGGACACTTTTAAAATCTGGATAAGCCAATAAAAATCAGCGGGATTTTCGAACTAAGGGCGGAAAAGTTTGGTTCGGGAAGACGGGATCAGTGTTTGAAAAGCGACTTGAGATTTCCCGATATTTCGAACGGACAAGCCGTCCTTCAGGGGATTTAATGAAGAATCGGAAAGTCGTTACAATTCAAACTGCAGGAGTTGGCTGTTGTCATTTATATATAAAAAATTTCATCAGTGAGGAATCCTATAAGGGACCCTCAAACCCCTTAGGTCTGGCTGCCATAACAGAAAAAAAGACATGACGATTTATGATTCTGTCATAAGGCTTTTACGAATCCTGTTGCATTATTTAGTCCTGGCCATGGGTGGCGGGTTCAAATACTAACATTCTTTTCCACATCACCAAAGCCAACTGACGTCTTGAATTGCACTTTTACACTCGGCCACCCAAGCATTGCGACACGTACCGTGTTGAGGTAACATGCTTTTTTGAGCGGCCAACGTCGTGAAAACATTGCGGGAATTTATTTTTTCCGGTTGTCATGGCCTCGCAGTACGCAATTTCCCCACCTTATTGGCCGCGGACCTCAGAAAGATTTTATTCATTAACAGCCAGTGGGCGTTACTAATGATTCTGAACAGTAAGCAGGAAAAAATAAGTGAAAGTGAATGTATGATATAAAGTGGGTGATTGAAAACGAAAAATTGAAAAAAAAAACAAAAAAAAAACACATATATGGCGGTAGGTAGGTCGTGGGTCGTAGCTTTCCTTATGACGCAGACAAAGAGGACACGTCTGATATCCTTTCATCCACGACCGAGTTTCATTTTATTTCATTTCACTTCAAATGCAAAACACCATGCCGGAAAGGGTTTTTTTGGCCACGAAATTTTCTTAGTTGATCTAAATCAAGTTTTTTTTTCTGTTTTTCCGTTTTTGAACGGTAAATGCATTAAGCGGAAGAGAAATAAATAAGACGATAAAGCAAGGCGGGAGTGACAAATTGTGCGCTGTCTTTTTTTATTTTATTATTATTATTTTTTTTTTGCGGGGCGGGAGAAGGGGGGGGGGGGGGGGGGGGAGTAAATCATGAAAATTGCTTGTTGTTGACCAATAACCAATATACGGAAACAGGTGACCGGCGCGGATTCGTGTGCTAGTCATGAGTCAGGGAGACCTGTGAAGCTAGCTCAAGCTGGTACTACCCATCATCGTCGTCTTTGTGGCGCGCAGTTGTTTAGTCGTGTCAATAGTCTTCAATAATAAGCCCGAAAACGCATCTTTTCAATCGGAAAAACAAAACGAGAAATAATGTTTTTTTTTTTAAATAATAAAAATAAAAAATGATAAACATGGGTTCGAGAAATCTTCCCCTACGCTCAATGATTCGCTCTGGCTAGTGGTTTACTGCATCGTTCAAAGCCAAAGTTTTTAAAAATCGTTGTTAAAATTAATTAAAGCCTAATTTCTTTGGTTGTGTACATTTTGAATCCTTGCTAATGTGATTTTCCCGTATAATGGGGTACTCTTTTAAAAGTCAATAAGTCACAGAGGTTTGATGTTACTGCATTAATTTTACTTTTGAATGTCTTCGGCCTTTTTGGCACCATTCAATGAACGACGCTGTGGGCTTTTTTATTTGCCATATTCGTCGTATACACGTTTTTAATCATCGCCTCTGTACCTTTCCTTTTAGTGAGTCGTCACTCCTTAGAAGTGTCACCAACCTGGCTTTAACCTGATGTTATTGGCTGAAAAAAATAAATAATTGAAAGTCAGAGGACGATGAATGAAAAAAAAAAAATTAAGTTAAGCTGGGGGCGGGAACGATTGGGAGAGCTCAGGAAGTTTTTCTTATCAAAATCACGATCCGAAAGATAATTAAGGACAATAATTCCCCCGCGGTTGTAAAGACATATTTCCTATGAGGTTGGTAAAAAAATAAGAGGCATGATGTAATTTATTCCGATCGTTTGACAAGAAGTTTCGTGGTGTTCATTTTTCCTTCGTGAACTTGATACTGAAAGAAACAGTACCCCTCAGTGCGTGACGGTCTGTTCGTCTTTCCTATTCGGAAAGACGTCGATCAGAATCTGAAATACGATTTATTGCTCTCCTTGAATAATCGACTGTTTTAATGTCAATCGGGTAAGTTGTCTTTAGTCAGATTATTTTCCGTATTGGAGGGGGGGATCGTACGAGATAATTCATATCGACAACAAAGCAAGGCAATTGAGAAATAACTTCAAAAAGGAAAAAAAAAACAGCATTCTGGCTTTTGTTTTATGTCGTTTTCAATAAATCGACAGATCTGCTCTTGGTTTGATATGTTGCTGTTTTAATTATTTCCCTCTCGCTTGCGGTTCAGTCAGTCTGCATATTTAACTGAACTAGTCTTTTAGAGCTTTATTCCTGTGTAACTGCTTAGATTCCCACTAGCCATGTTCTTTTATGCTCCTTTTCGAAAAAAATAGTCATAAAAATAGAAGAGAAGTACATTGAATATTTTTATTGGCGACCAGTAACGCAAAAATTTCTCCTTCAACAGGATTACGTAGTGTACTTTCAAACGATTTACGATCGCTTGAGGATCGTCTCTGAGGGAACAGATTTTATGAACCCCTTTTAAGAAAATCAACAAAGCTTGTCTTTTTAGTTAATTAAACCAGATTTAACAATGAAAACACAAAATCAGTCACAACACAGAACTTTCTGCTAAGTTTGTAGAGGACGTAAATTAGAGGGAATTTTTCACTTTTTAAAATGTTTTTTGTTTGTCTTATTTCTTTTCTTCTTTTCTCCTTTCTTTCTCCTTAGAGTTTATAAATGTGTTACATTATAAGGGGATAAAAAAATCGCAATTCAGAGACTAATCTACATGTAATGTCAGGCTGTCAAGCAAATAGGTCTCCGATGTGCTGAGTATGATTTTTATATGTTTTATAAACACAAATGCAAAACGTAATTTTAAAATAGGTTACAAATAGCGGATCGACTGCAGGACCGAACTTGCCATATATAGTATTCCAGGAGCATTAGATTTTTAACTCTTCTTGTTTTCTCCGTTTTTGCCGTTTCCTTCTTTCTGTTCTGTTCTTTTTTTTTCTTTTTAGATTTTGTGTAAAGAACTGCCGACCTTGACGACTGCTCGCCTCACCCGAAATTGAGGCTCTCCACTAACTTCCTTAAAGGAAGCAGTCGAAGCAGAATACAGAATAATCTTCTATTACATAACTCAGTTATGATCAAATGCTGTCGCTAAAGATTAAAATATCAAATCTCTTTGCTATCTATCATAGAAGATTAATTATAAACAGAATTCGTCACGCAATCCAATTATACACTAAGTTTTCGATCCTTTCGTGGGCGAGTCTGTGCCAGACATGCTTATGACTACACTTTGCAATGAATGATTTTACTAAAGGCGCTTACGGTATTGCGTAGATCGGTAAGTAAAAGTTCTTCACTGCTTCATTCTATGTATTCATGAATCATCGTTGTCGAATTGGATGCCTAAGATTTAGTAGCTTGTAAAACATCAAACCGCAGCTGTTTGTGTTTATACTCAGTATCTCAGTAAATACGCAAGCTAACACGTTCGTCGCGTGGGTAATCGTAAAGAACTAATTATCGTTGTGTTAAAATACATAAAGCTTAGTCCTTTATCTCAAGTCGAAACTTGAAATGGCATTTTGCTCTCTCCAAGCTATTGTTCTAGTTTTCACTCGAGAGATTTGTGTCATCCGCCACCATCGGTGAAACACGAGATGAGCATCTGTGTTGTTGATCGAATTTATTGAATGTTATATAACTACTTTAGCCACTCAAACGTGCACCAGGTAGTTAACATCACTTGCTATGCTAACTTAACCATTTCAAGGCACTCTCAATAGATTGTTACTCACTGTTGTTTGAGATGATCGTCAAAATCAATACTGCTTGCATGTTCATGGACGAAAACACTTGACAAACGTAAATATATGGAATTCAGTGGACTCATCTAGTCACCTTTGGCCTTGAAGTACTGTTTAAAGAACCCGATGTTCACCTCTCCATTCGACTTCAAGTAACGTAATTCAACAAGTTTTCTTATTGAGACGAACTGGTTGGCCATCTACCAGAAATATGCTCGTTTTCTAGTAGTTATAGCCTTTGCCTTCGAAATTGAACTTGTCAATTAAAATGTGTTTGATGTAAGGTCGGGAATTAGAGTCGCGATTTTCTTCATCTTTATCTTTATTTTTAATGCATAGATCTAATGATAATATAAATAATCATAATTTAAATAATTTACATTGTGATTATTTTGAATATGTTTTAGTTTATTATCGTCATTATTGTTATTATTATTATTATTATTATTATTATTGTTATTATTATTATTATTATTATTATTATTATTATTTATTATTGTATTTTTCTGCGGCTATCGGTGGTTGACATGCTAAAGGTTAACACACAAGTAGGATAGAGTCAAAGACGTTACAGGGATCAAGCAATTTTCTCACTTCTAGCTTCTCCATGTAAGAATTGACATGTACAAAAGATGCCAAAGCTAATTTTCCCCAGCATGTAGTGGTCATGGTGGCTCCCCTGAAAAGTCCTTTGCCTTCATTCCTTAAAAACTCGATGTAAATAGCTTTCCGTTTAATTTAGCTCTTTGTCATTGTTCAATGAAGACTCTAATCTAATGGTTATACAGTATATCAATCGTTTATCGACATCATCAAGTACAGTTTGGCAAACGTACAATTTTTTCCCGTCTGCTGTTGTTTGTTTTATTTGCAAGAATACTGTAATTCGAGATACCATATAAGAAACAAAAATACATACCAAGTGGGATTTATGTAAATTAGTCAGTTCTTTGTTTATTTATTTCTAGTATTTCAATCTCGGTTATCAGCTCATCATATACCTTAGTTTGACCTTATATAGAAAACAACAAAGTTTCTGTCGGACAAAGCGGCAAAGTAGATTTCGAGAGCTTCCTACCGACTAAACAACAGAAAAAAAACAGAAAATACCATACCGGCTGCAACAAAAAAGCCACAAAATTTGATTTGAAATTATTTAATGGTACTCCGAAGTTTCCTTAAAAATTTAAAAAAATTATAAGCTTAATTCTTCCTTCCGACCTGATTATGTAACAACAACAACAACAACAACAAAGTTTACCTTAAAAGTTTTCAGAATAGCTTGCAAGTCCTTGCAGGAGTAAGTTTTCAAAACCATTAGCAGATTCAGTTTTTGCGTGTTTGAACACCTCTTAACATTATCGCAAGTCCATAACGGACCATAACGGGCCTCAAGTGAATCCTACAACGAGCGGCTTTCCATTGAACAACAATAACAACAACAAATTGATTAATGAAGCTGGGTCTTTGTGCAGCTCCAATTCAGTGGAGGAAGAAAACGAAATTGAAGAGCAATCAGGTCGATCTATCCAGCGTCGAATTCCACAGTCACAGCAAGGGAAAGCGAAAACGGTACTTGTCGAGAATAATTTAAGCACAGCGCCCTTCCCTTTCAGATTTTTCGTTCAACTAATTACGCAAACGGCGCATATGTCATGTGATTTAGCCTTGGTTTACCGGAAGTTACGTCAACATCCGGTCGTTTTGTAATATTTAAAATAAAATTTACCAAAATTCTGTTGTAATAACCAGACGTTTGGAGTTTTAAAAAAGTTAATAAAACAATTATTCCATTCGCGCTTCTTGGATATGAGATAGTTATAGCCAACTCGGCGCTACGTGCCCGGTTGGCTATATACCACCTCATATCCAACGCGCGCTCATGGAATAATGATAATCTCACCACAATTGAAACGAGTTCTTCGAGTTCTTCGAGTTTCTTTCTTTCTTTTTTTTGTTTTTGACAATAATTGAACTGTGCTGATCAAGGCTGCTAAGTGCAGCCAAAATATAGGTTCACCGCTACATTAAAAAAGTGTCTTCATTTGTGATGAGTATATTTGGTCATGGAGACTGCCGTCTACTCTTTGCTATTAATGCATGTTTCCTGTCTTCGTGTTGGGAATTATTTAACAATATTCACTTAACCTTCGCCGAATAATTCGTAAATAGTGCCATACGGTATTGTCATGCGTACATCATACAATACGAGTACTTAAAGGGAGGTATCTTTTCCTATTATTATTTATTCATTTGCTTGTAATTTTCTGCTTCTCAAGTTTCCATATCTGCGAAACTGTGATTATTTACGTACAATAATCATTTTACCAGTGTCTTGAGAGACCTTTGTCATGCGAAGGGTATGTCATGTATTTATAAAAATCGGATTAAATTAAAAACCATATTTTAAATTCTGCAAAACAATTAGTATTCAGACTTCAAGGAAGTTGAACCCCATAGTGCACCAAACAAGAATCGGTGGAATTCCGTAAAAACATGTCAAACATTGACCCAAATGCAAAAATTCTACAAACTGGGCGTTTGGAAGTACAGTAATATCGTGCAAACTTTAAGGATGAAAATACCGTAATGGACCTTGTCACGGTTTTGGACTCCATCTTGACGAGTAGGCAAGCGCGTGAGAAATTACAGTGTTTGTACGAGAATCTAATGTCAAATAATCTCGTAAAACGACTGTTCTGAAAAAATATGAATTGTAAACTAAAGCTACAGAGCAAAGGATTCTGCTAACAAATTTTTGGGACCGAACCTGTGCTTACATGTCTCTAGACGCTTGCTGTAGATTTTCCACATATTTTTCTGCAACTTAATTTCCCGGGGAATTTTATTGGGCAGGAAGAAAAACTTTTACAGACAATTTTCTATACATGAATGTCTAGAAAATTTTAAAAAGTTGTTTTAGCGCATGTGGCGGCACGTAACGCCTTTAAATTTTTTCATTAGAATCCTTGGGAGTAAAGCTTTAGTTTACAATTCACTTTTTTCAGAACAGCCGTTTTACGGAAATTATTCGACATTAGATTCTCATATTAACACCGTATTTTCTCACGCGGTTTGCCCGCTCGTCAAGATGGCTTCCAAAACCGTGACAAGGTCTGTTTCAGTGGACACATAATTCATTTCATGTTTAGGCGCCTTGGTATATTTTCGTTGGTGGTGTGGTGTCCTGCCTGGACATGTCCGGTAACATATTTGTGCTTTTGTTCAATCAGCGAAGACGATACTCCTTTCTAAAGAGAAGAAGAAGAAGAAAAAAATAATAAAAATGTTTAATTTCTTTACTCCATGTCAGGTCCAACTCCTTGCGAATCACGCTTAATAGCAGCACATCAACAATGTACTGTTAAGAATTTGTATTTGCGTCGCTGGTAAGAATAATATATATTAGCACAAAGAAGAGACTTCTTCAAGTTTAAGATTCAGTTAACCAATACTACCACCTGTTGATATCTTTTTGCGTCCACTGTTTTCCTTTTAGATCATAACAGTAGAGAGCAGTGATGTTCTGTAATTGTCACGTGTCACAATTTATGGTCCACATGTGTCATAGTGGCCCGTAGGGTACTTTCCATAAAGGTCGTGAAAATTTTGAATGTATCAAAATTTGGATGATTTTGTTCTAACAGAATTTCAACTTATAGAGGGTATGTTGAATGCGCCAATAGTTAAGTCTTTTAAACATTACTTTGTGCAATACATCCTAACGAGGCTGATATTTGTTCTGCCAATGATCTTGGAAACACTAGTTCCTTCTATAAGCTCTGTTTGTCCTCTTGTCTTGCACATGTTATTTCTGTCATATATATCGCTACTAGATACAGGTACAAGTTAGGAGCGAATCCCAACGCATTTTAAGTGAATTTGCTATCTGAAGTCAAAACAACCTGTTTTCACACACTGATAGAACGCGTTCCGTTTGTCAGAGAGATCCAGGTAACGTCTTATCTATAGCCTGTGTACAGACGTCCCCCCTCCCTCAGATTTTTTTTTCTGAGGGAGGGGGGACATCTGTACACAGGCTACTTATCTATCATGGCAAGTGAAATCGGTGCTGCATTTCATAAATTTTTGCCTCTACCTCAGCCAGTCATATATCTATAATGTTGATAAATTCATTTTTTTTTCCTTTGAAGTTAAATCTTCAGGCAGATAATTTGCTTCATTTGATGTGGTTACGTAGATTCTTAGATGTGTTTTATGCCTTTCGTAAGCTGGGCTGGTCAAAATCACAGAAATCTCAAAGTATAGGCGTTTGTGGTTTTTCAAACATAGTTCGCCGCCAAGGTCGCGAATATTAAGAGGGGTTATGCCCCAGGGATTAAGCAGGTTTCTTTTAATATCCAAGTCATCTGTAGTTAAAGATACATCAGTTTCAGGAAACTTATATGCAAGAAACCATGGTTAACTTTTTGAAAGAGTTGTTAACGACTGTTACTTAGCCTCTTTTCTCCTTACTGACATCTGGAGACTCATTTGTGACTCGATCATTGGATTTTCCGTCGATACGTCGTCTATATTAGAATAGCAGATTTTTGATATTCAAGTTGTTTTGGCAACTTTTGGCTTCTTGCCATGCAATCTCTCAACGTTATAGTTTGACCGACGAAAATTTAGCACATTTCTAATATTCGACAATGACAGGAGAGGTGCATTTTTTGACAAAATCGTCTCTAATTCTGTAATGTTATTATTGACTTCGCTGACGCGGAATGTTTACCATTGGACCGCCCGTAAACTGAGCCACCTGGATGGCTAATCTTCTTTCGAAACAATAAAGGCTTCGAGTCAAACAAGTCATGAGGAAAAGAATTTATGTTTCTGGTGCATCGAGTGCTCAAAATCGTTTCGTCATTCGCTATACTGAGAATGATCGACTTACATATCATATTTGACTAGTGCTAAAGTGGTTTATTGTAAATGTATACTAACGCTGCTAAAAGGGATCGATGAAGTGTTCGGCAACATTAATATAGGATATCTAAAGGAAAACACGAGCCTATTCCACTGACTTATGTGTTGGCACTGAGAATACAGTGCATCCACTTACAACTATATTACTGGACACAAGTCCCACTCAAAGCCTCCCGTTATGCCTAGTTTCTAGTTAACTCTCGAGTCTTTTTTTTTTGTAACTTTATTTCATTCCAGTTTCTTATATAGGACCTTTGACCGGGTTCTTTAAAAGCACGAGCGGTCAGAAGGGGAAGCGAACAAATGCCATTATTGTGTTGCCCTCAGCCACCAGAAATGTTTCATTCATTGGAAGAAACTTTGGAAAAATCATTAGCCTAATGAACTAATTTTCAATATTATACGTTTATTCTTAGTGACTGACCGACATCATGGCGAATAATTCCTCTGATCCGAAGCAGTATGGTGAACGCATGTTCAGGCATGAGGAGATGTTAGGCTGGTGCTTTGGATTTGGTATTATTGACGTCCTTATTCTAATAAGTAACACTCTCGCCATTATCGTTTTTACACGAAGCAAGTTGCTGCGAAAGCGTACAAACTATTTTTTGCTTTGCTTGGCCATTGCCGACATCATAGTCGGTCTGATTTCCTTGCCAATGTTTCTTCACACTCTGGTAGCATACACCGAAAGTGGAGGAAGGACGCTGCCCAAATTTGTCAAGCAAGTGCCAATAGCGTTGGACATCTTTGCGGGGTTTGCCTCCGTTTTTGCCTTAACAGTTATTTCATTGGAGCGTTTGTATTCAGTTGCTCTACCCAACTGGCATCGAACAACACCTTGTTACGTTTACGGTATCTTAATGACCATTATTTGGACTCTGGCCGCCATTCTACTCACCTTTCGTATACTCGAAGATGAGAAAATAGTGCCCAAAAAAACTATGTTGTACTTAACGATAGTGACGTTTTTTATTTGTCTGGTGGTGATTTGCTTAGCATACGTTGGTATTTGGATCAAGGTGGTTCAAAGAATGCACGAGAAAACCAAAAAGGCCCTTGAAAAGGACAAGAAACTGGCAATGACCCTGTTTTTAGTGACATCAATTTTTGTTTTAAGTTGGACACCAATCCAGGCAATGAATATCTACATGTCTTTATCCGGTGTGTGCGATGTTTTCTGTTCTAAACATATTGTGACCATGATCTATCTCACCAAAATGATGCAGTACGCGAACTCGTTTATCAATCCGATTATCTACACCTTTAAGATGCCCGACTTTCGCAGAGTTCTTCTGTCGCTTTTTGGTAGGAGATCCCATGGTGCATCAACAAGGGGAACTTCGAGAATGCTGACCGGTGACAGACGCAAGAGAGCAAGCACGCTGCGATCCAGCGATTACGAGGCCAATGGCAATTGCGAAAATGCGGTGTGAATATCTACCTTAGTTTCGTCAACTAAGTTAATTCTGCAAAGTTATGGTAGACAAAACCCGCCTTAGGACAACTGATGAAAATGGCTTAAGTATATTTGCGAAAGCCGCTATTCAAACACGTTTGAAGGTGTAAGCGATGAAAACGTCACGTGAGAAATCTCCCCAGTGAAGATTGTGAGTACACACACGAAATTGTGCTTGAATCACAAATAACCCCTGCAATGCAGGCCATAGTCAACGATGCAGAGCATCCCTGTACTTATCTAGCTAGAACGGTCACTTGCTGCCATCAAAAGTGCGCATGCTTATCTGAGACTGTCACGTGACTGTGTGTCCTAGCAAAGAACGAACCTAATTGTATGCAGCTGTGATTTCCTTCATAAGGTACAAGATCTATATTTTTCAGTTACAAATTTTAACGCCTCAATGAGGTTACTCTCTATGCTGTAGTTTACAGCTATTTCGAGAAACGTTGCCGGAAGTAGTGCATGCAACAATTCTAAAAGGTATTGTGGTTGGTTTTCGGGTCACTGTTCTTCAAAGAAATTTTAAAGAATAGCACGATAAGATATGGACTTATGTTTGCGAGTGCTTAAGGTAAGAAACAAAAGTAGGTTCGACAGCTACAGTGTCATGAACAGTGTATTGATCATATCCCATACTACCTTTCGGGATTGTCGCGTGCACATTTTTTCAGACAACCGTTCTCGAAATAGCTGTTCAACGTGGAAACTATGTGTGTTTTAGGAAGTCAAATTAAGTTTCCTCACATGCGCAATGCGCACGGTTTTTCATCATATCAACATTTTTGGTGTTAAAGTAATTGCAATGATAAACATATTTTGTGTTACGGTATTTGCAGCATTGTTTAACTGTGCGGAGAGAACCATAACCAATGAAAACATACACTCAACTGTTGTTCTTGATCCTTGGACCCTTTTCAATACTGATAATTTTATCTTGTTTGATTTTTCTTACTTAAAATTGTCGGTTTCTCTCACTTAAGTTTGTACCTAGCTTTTCGTTTAATCACGCTTGAGGCTAGGAGTTGAACCACGAAAAAAGTCCTTTTCGACTCTTGCCTTTTAATTATTACCGTAGTTATTCGATTAAGCGCACTGGGTGCTTATTAAATTTTTGGACCTTGAGAGTGGGCGCTCATTCGAAGTGAGTGCTTGTTTGAGGCTGGGCGGTTATTAATTGTCATTGCTTTCAGCAAATAGTATGTTGATTTTCCAACAAAACGGTAAATAAAAACAAAACGTAAAGATGTGCCAGAAAAGAATTTTAAGTGTAAAAAAAGACTAAGAACTCGCTCTTCAGCGAAGTCTCTTAACTTAGTAGTGCTAAGTCAATTTCTATCTCAGTGTCAATAAGGTCAAAACTAGTGGTTGTCTAGTCCATGGTTCACCGCGTAACGTCTGCAAATGGCCGGGTCAGTCGACGAGAAGCAGATATCGCAGTAAACAAATAATAACCAAGACTTTTGTGGTCCACTTCAGTGTTTTTGGAGGGTGGTAGATAGGTTGGGCGCTTTTTCGAGGCTAGACACTTGTTAACTTGTCCTCCGTACAGGATGGGCGCTTATTCGAGGTTGGGAGCTTAATCGAATAAATACGGTATTAGGCATTGTATCTCATTTTATCATTGAAAAAATGCTATCACCTATGTTATCGTATTCTCAGATTTAGGGCAGGTATTTTCGACTCTACGTTAACGATTTCTGCTACATTAATTTAGTGTAGCAAAACGTCTGCTTAAGTTCGTTCTGGGAAGGATATATTTTTAAATTTAGTTGAATAAATCAATCATACATTTCTATTTTTGTTTTAACTCATAGTCTATGACTTTACAAGAAACTATATCGTATATATTTGTACCAGTATCAGCTTGGTTTTAGAAGGAGTTTATCTTACTCCCATAAACTGTTATATTTTTATTTTAGCCCAAGTTGTACAGAAATGTCCAGAGTTAAACATACGCATGCGCAATTCTATTGACAGTCTCCTCCTGATTAATAAGACACCAAACTACAAAAGGTCTGTCAGATATGACATATGATACTTGCGTTCAATCCTGGACTTAGTTAAGTCGTGTGATAAACATTTCTGGAGGAAAAAACTTTTTATGACTGATTTTGAGGTAGTTGGTGAAATGAAGATGGTCCACGCCCTTTGCAGCTGGATCGCGTGATATAATTTTATATAAATATAATATATTTTTGCAAATTAGGTCAAGTAGCTCCAAACTGTACAGGGCCGTTTGCAGATTCGACGCTTTATTTGTAGGTAGTCTCATAAATGTAAAGTGTACCCTCAGCAGCGTCTAATAAAATGAAAGGGTTGTTGGGTGAAGTCAATTGTGTAAAGGTTTTACTTTCCTTTAACACTTGTCAAAGGCGTTGTCAAATATGCTGGTAACTTTGACTTCACTCTTTGATGCACGTCAAAGGTGAAGTCAAAGTTGTGGTGGCTATGCCACACTTTTGATGCATGTCAAAGATGAAGGCAGTTACGGAAAACTACACTTTGACAACACTTTTGAATGGTATCAAAGGTGACACCAATGAACAATGAATCAATGAACAACCGTTATTTCCACAGTTCAAACATTTATTTTCAAACTGATAAAAGAAAAGCTGTAATACTGCTTTAGTGAGATACTCAAACGACAAATCCAATACCCATGGCTTTGAGTACAGGTAATCGCCGTTTTAATTTTTTTTTAAAAAGATCGCCCTCGGCTGGTGACTTACGAGCTTTCCTCGTGTTCCTAACAGCCCGCGTGGGTTATGACGCCGGTAAAACCCATGAAAGTATAGCCTTTTGTTGTAATTAAACAATAAGTTAAAACAACAGTTTTTTTGAGAAACTTCAAAGATATTGTTATGTGTTGGTTTACAAATTCGAGTGGATCCTTTTTTTTTTTTTTTCAAGCTAAACTAATATGGATTTTTCTCTTATCTATCCACCTTTTTAAGCGGTATCCAGATCGCAGCTGAATTTGGTTGGAATCGCGGCATGGATTCATTTGCAACTTACGTGTATGGCCATAGTTTATGCCCGTTTGAAGTTTATTTTTTAATCTTAAAAACATATTCTAAAAAACAAGACTCCGAAGGGTAAAATGCGAGGGCGTCAGTCGCAAATGAATCCTACCTAAGACCCCCTGTTGAGAGACGTCAAAGACCATTCTCGCACGTTAAGGGTGCACAAATGTGTGAAATATCGATCTTTGATCGCGCCTTTGACGTTCTGTATATCCATTTTTTCTATGGTCGAAAAAGGCGTAAAAAGTAATGACAATTATAATTATAGTAATAATAAATTATTTACGGCTAGGCCGAGAAGTTTAATTTTCTGCGGATCCATGTGATGTCATTGACAACCACGAGAAGCTGACGACGATCTTCAGTCTTTTTGTGCTTCTATTCCAGATCATGAGTTGAATATGGGCGTTGCTGTTTCAAGGAAATCGGGTTTCTGTGGATCACTCCGATTGACACTCTAGAACACGCAGTTACAACGAATTAAACTCATACCATTCAAGTCAAAATAACAATTCTTGGGTAATTTGGTGGCTTTGATGCAGATGTCAGAAATCGTAATGAAACAGACATTTTTTCGAGTATGCTAAGCAAGAATGTGGTATTCAGAAGCTCGAATCGACTGAAAAGTAACATCGACAAGTGATCACAATTAATGCACTTTGGGGCTCAGGAACGACTTTTAAAAGGGAACGAAATTTATGAAATAAAATTAAAGATTCTTCCCTTTTTATGTTGATTGGTAGCTCAAACGTGATTATTTTCAGGGTAACCAACCAGACCACAAGAAAGCCGTGAGACAAAAGGTTGGGTAAATAATGTAAGGTAGGAAACAAAAAGTCAACAGCATGATTATAAACATAAGCAAGGCAGATGTAAATTCACTGCATGTTGTCAGTCTCTGGAGGTTATAAGATGATTTTGTTGGTTTAGAGCTACAGCTCAGTAAGTAGACTCGAAAATTCCGAATCTTGTCAGGTTTAAGGAACAGATACGGAAACTAAGAAACTTCTGCTACTGTCCACTTTCATATCTAACCTCTTCAGCCCAGGATTCAAGTGAGTACAATGCATCTTAGAGGCTATCTTCAGTTGGTGAATGATTGAGAGGTGTAGGACAGTAAATTGTAGGGTTTTACTAAAAACTAGTGAAAAAAACAGGTCTCTGTGCCATTAATCATTATAGTCGTTCGGAGAATTAATCAAGAAGAGTTTGCTCTTTGCAGCATAATTTTGAACTTCAAGATTTAGGCTTCTAAACTTTAGATAGCTTCAGTGACGTTTTTAACTGTTCTTCAAATAGTTATTCTGACCTTCGGTTTGAGAAAAACTTAATTATATCGTAACTTTCCATAGGCGACTCAACCACCTATCTCTATTACTTTTACTATATTCCACTGGTTTGACTCAAGAACGAAATATGGTGCTGTAGCAGTATGTATTTTAAAAATACGTTTTCCTCAAATATTCTTCAATCTGCCAAAAACAATATTTGACTACTGTCTTATTAATTCTTTATTATGTTGGCGTATGGAAATTGTTTCGTCGAAATCTTCAATGAAACACTGATTATTTGATGCCGAGCAGATAACTTGTGAATTTGCTTTTGCTAAATTTATCAGATTTTCACTTTACTTTAACAAACATATCCGACGACGACTCGGTCTGCTTGAGTCAGCGTAGGCGTAGAAGACAATAAATTTTCACAGTCCTTAACAGGTGCAATCGACTCATGCTGTTAGCCTCAGAACTGGTTGAATCTTTTTTCAAACAATTTGGTATTACTGTCTACAAATTCAATAAGCAAAAATATTATTTGGAAGTCAACAAAAATTATATCAAATACAATACAATCGGATGTAATGAACCCGAAGCTGTCAGCGTAATCATGATTATTACATTACTATTTTCTTTCGTTATCTTTTCTTTCTTTTTTTCTCTTCTTTTTTTCCTTTTCTTTTTAATCATGCCCACTAAGAAATGTTCCAGGGCTTGTTATAGCAAAGTTAATGTTTTCTCTAACGCGATGCCCACGCCTATGAATAATTGTTTCATCGTTAGTATGAATCAGTCGAGATCTTTCCGTTCGGCTTTGACTTGAGAACATGAAATATTTTTTATTCAGGAGAAAAAAGGGTAATATCGAATAAAGTTAAATCGTATGGCATTTTTTGAAGCTGTACGCTATCAATACTGATGAGCTTAAGGCTGCATGCAAACGGATGCAGCATTGTTGGATGTTACATGTTGCGTACCTTTGCACACCCTGTTGCATGTTGTTGAATGTTGTTGCGTGTTGTTGCGCAAAGTTTGAAACCGGTGAAAGCTAAACTTTTAGCCCCGTGCAAACGGACGCAACATTGTTGGCTTACAACTCCCAACATTGTTGAGAGTTGTTGCGCCCGTTTGGACGTAGCCCAAGTCTTAAACAAAGATGTTTTTGAACGACGCACGTCAACCAGAAGTGGACTTTTTGCATTCTTGGGCAGTTGCCTTGCTTAAGACATTTACCAATACTAATTTAGAAGCGTCATGGCATATCAAAAGGGAAAAGGGCTCACTTCCAGGTGACGTGTGTGGCTCAATAGCGCCTTTGCTTCCCTTTGCTTACAAACAATAATTAGCGACCTGCGAGTATATATAACTTCTGGCATTAAAATTACGCTCGCTTCACGCACTTTCACCAGCGTCCTTCTAATCGATCATAATCATAACCAGTATAATAAAGCTACGTGCAAACGGATGCATCAACTCTCAACATTGTTGGGCCACTGATTTTGGGAGTTGTTGCGTCCGTGTTGGCAGTGGTGTGCAAGCAGATGCAACAACATAGCTTCCAACGATGTTGGCACCCGCAATGCATCTTAGGAAGGATTCAACCCATAAGACTTTGGAGACCATGTGTGATGATCGTGCGTGGCCCCAGCAAATTGGAAGAGCCGTGCAAATGGATCCAAAATTGTTGCCCAAAGTGCATCGAAGAAAGCCGCAAAAATCTAGAGCAAGTATTTATCTGCCAAATTTATCTTTCTAATTCCCGAAGAAGTACTATAAAGAACGCTTTTCGTTCAGCTTATTCATTCCTGTTTTTTATCTTATTATGTTTCTAGCTACTAATAGTGCTGCTGTTGCAGTGTTGCAGTTTTCCTCAAAATTCTTCAATCTGCCAAAAACAATATTTGCTACTGTTATTACAAATTCTTTATTATGCTGGCGCATTGAAATTGTTTCGTCGAAATCTTTCAATGAAACGCTGATTATTTAATGCTGAGCTGATAACTTGTGAATTTGCTTTTGCTAAATTTATCAAATTTTCACTTAACCGGATTTATTTATTAAACATACCCGACGAAGAATCGGTCTTTCTGAATCAGCGTAGGCGCTGCGTACTCCGGCTGCTTTAACAGCTCCACCATTCCGGCGATAAACAAAGCACAGGCTTTGATTTCTTCATTCGTTCTGAGGAAGAGCTAACTCTCAAAAAGTTAGCTCTTCAAGTTGCAGTCACGTGGTAAATCGGCTTTGTCAACTCAGTCGTTTAATAAATCTTTCATGTAATTCAGTATCTAATTTAATGCTTAATTTCCTTTCATTTATTTCTCATTTAATATTTTTTAAATTGCTTGATGTATCTAAATAAATACAACGTTTAATTTCCTTCCATTTATTTTTCATTGCATTTTTTTAATTGGTTGATTTTATTTGCAGAATGAATATCACCGTTGTGAATGTAACTGAAATACCTCAGAAAGGTACTTTTAATTTGGACCCAGGAATGGAAATGTACGGGATTATATTATTGTTGGTATTTTACACCATCCTGTGTCTTGGCATCTTAAGCTTGAACTATTTGATCCTGCGAGCCTTTATGAGGACAAGAGCTCTTCTACCACGCCAGCGAATTTTCCTCAGCTTCCTGGCCTCCATAGAATTTTCAGTGGGACTGGTATCCATGCCGGCATTTATGTACAACATGCTTTACTGGCCCAGCTATATGTATTTCATTTATGAGGCCTTTGATTGCGCTTCAGGTTTTGCTACCGGTCTCATTCTTGTCATTCTATCAATTAAGGTATTGCGGGCAACGTTCAGAGCCCCAACCCGATACGCAGGCCATCCACGAAGACGTAATCTATACTTCGTCGTGGTGGGTTCCATTGTCACTGCTGCAAGTGTCTCCGCCTTAAACATGACATGTCTTATGAATTACCTTTCCTTCTCTTTTTTCTTTTTCTCAGCTGGAGGCCTTCTATCCGTTTTTGTACTTGCAATTGGTGTTACATGCACCGTTACCACAGTTACGATTGTAATTGGCAAAGAAAGCGACAATGAACAAGACGAAGATAGAAAATTTAGGAAATTGGTGTTGATGTCCTGCGCTGTCTATATATTCACATGGGCCTTACCTTATACACTTTTCATTTTTAATTCCTTTTGCGGATTTTGCCTCCCGTTACCCCCTATGTTTTTTTACATTGTCAGACTATTTTTGTACTTGAGGTCATTCCTCATTCCCATAACATATTTTAGAAGTAATCCATTATTTTATAAAGTTGTGAGGAAAATCCTGACAAGAGACTGCCTTGGAAAACATTTCAGATACTAAAAGAAACTGAATTCAAATCTTACAAAAACAATGACATATTTCATTAACTTATTTGTTTAGGTTCAGACATGCAGGTTGAATGAATTATTTAGCACAACTTAATGTAAAAAAAAAAAAAAAAAAAAAAATCTGTACACTGATAAGTAAACCGCAGAATAAAACCTTTTAATGGCGTTTGATCCCTAAGTTCGACGCTATGCAAGGGGGTTTATTACAAGTTGAAAGCACATTTTGCTGAAAGTTATCTTCTAGGCTTAATGATTCTAAGACGTGATGAACAAAACTTTCAGTAACGGACAGTGCTTTTTATTTAGTTATTAAAACTGTCTTTCTTTGCCGGCGCTAAAGGGGCAATTAAAGTTTGCACAGTTTCTACTTTTTCTTGGAATATAAGATTAAATGGGTCACTGTATGTGATTCTGGATTTGCTCAGTTCAAATACTGGATCAATTCTGACTCGTCCCACTCGTCCTCGCGTAACGCGCGCGGCGGGAGCAGGGGGTGATGGGAATGGAAAAGAGAGGAAGACTCTCTCCCTCGCTTTCCTCCTTCCCATCACACCCCTCGCGCCACGTAGGAGAGACAGAGAAAGAGACGACTGGGGACGAGACAGGGGTCAATTTCTTTAAGCATGTCAAGACATCAGCTTTTAGCAACCTCTTTCCTGAGTTTGAAAAAGACCTGCAATTATTCAATTGTCTATAATAGTTAGAAAGCTAATTTCACGCTACTTATTACAGATTACTTTATCTTTTATTAATCAATTGATTAATTTTTTATTTCTCTATTTATCAAATATTTTCCTTTATGTATAACACTGCAATCAGTCACAGTCAAACTCATCCTGCGAGCAGAGCCTCTTTTTGTCTTCTTGAATGAAAAGGAGAAAAGACGGTTCTGCGTGAATCGCGTCAAGCGTTTGAGGTCGCTGCAGCCCAAACCTCTGGACTACTCAATCTTGCTTTCTCTCGTCAAACAGGTTTATTCCAGTGCGAGCATCCGTTAATTGATAAACCGAAGGTTATAGCCAAGCCCGCTGTATCAAGCACGCGGCTATAAGGACTGGGTTCGAAACTATATCCTAGCAACATGCCGCGCATGCTCAAAAAAGATTATACTCAATTCAAGCAGAGTCTTTGTCGACTACGACAAAATCGAGAAAGCGAAAGAAAGGCTCTGCTGGAAGGATGAGTCAAACTGTAAAAAAGAGGCAAACAGTACATTAACGAAACGATTCGTTTGCAGCCAGTAATGTGAAGCTGTATTAAATACGCAGGGCCGGTATCGCCTGTTCCCGACGCTTCCGCGGGGGGAGGTGGGGTGGAATTAAAATTGATAAATGGGCTCTTTCCTCCTTTGTTATTCTCATCTCCTACGACTCCTATTTAGGGCCCCGATGGCCAAAAGTAATATGGAATGAAGAGAAGGGTTGTCAATGAGTCAATGAGTTCTGTCAAGAGACTATAAAGGGGACAGAGAGGGCATCTCCCATATACACCCTATTCCATAGGTAATTCCTCTCGAGTTATTTTTAACACCACAGATCTCAAGGGGGATTAGACAACAGCCAATCACATAGCGCGAATGTGTTCCGCGTGGATGACCCACGCTGAGAGCCACGCGTCCTTCACGAAATGACGCAGAACAAAATGGGGGAAGACGCGGAGAGCGATTTTGCTATTCCTTTTGTCGACGAAAACGACTACAGCGAGATTTCTGCGAAAGTTGTGTCAGCGAAACCGAAATTAAAAAAGAATCGCCCTTCCTCTCTTGTATGGAGCTAACAGTAGAGCAGGGAAATCCTTAACGCACTGAATATTCTCTCAGGATCATTTATAATTTACAATTTGAAGAGAGTAATTTCTGGTTTGATGTTTATTTTTTTCAGTCTTTATAGCGATTATTCCTACCCACTTACTTTGTCAATTGTAGGCGAACCCTCCTAAAGCTGAATTTCAAGGGACCATATTCAAGCTCAGAAAGAGAGATAAAATTTCGTCGTTGCTTATTTATGTCCTCCATAAAACGCGAAATTAAGCATTTTCACGTCGTAGTCGTGCAAAAACGGGAAAGAAATGATCAAAAAAGTGTGTTGCACGTGCGAAGTTGTTGTTTTGCTAATTACACCTATTGTTTTTTTTGACGTTCTAGTTCTCGTCCGCTTCGTTGGATCTTAAACTCCCACAAACGACCGGTTTCAATAGACCTGCGAAATTTCTCATTTTATTAAAGCACTGAGGTTACGACAACTTCGAGTTAAACTGATTTCCCGGGTTGTCAAAGAGTCCAGCGATTCCTTTCTCCCAGGTGAGCGCCGACTCATTTCGCTTCAATATTCAGGAATGCTCTCGATCTTTTTACGCTTTCATTGCCTCTCGCCCGACATGTTTTGCACGGCGTTTGGTCATGCGAAACCTCCACGAAACATCCACGCCTCGCGCGAGGTAACTTTATCCCGATTCTAAAAATAACTCGAGAGGAATTACCTATGGAATAGGGTGTATATGGGGGATGCCCTCTCTGTCCCCTTTATAGTCTCTTGGTTCTGTGTTGTGCTCAATGAAACGGAGAATTCGACACTGACAAGTGTGTTTTGATTAAGAAAAAAAAGACGAACAAACCAAGAAAACAAACAATTGGGCTTGAAGATGGAATTGGTAGGGCTTCTCCTTTTCAAAATGCGTTTGTATACAGCGCCCGAAATGATCCCGACCCCGAAATGCGATCAACAAATTGACCATGAAATGATACCAACCTCCGAAATGATCGGCCCCAGTTAATTTCAGGAATGGAATGGTATCCTTGAACAATGACTCGAGCAAATGCACAAAAATGAATAAAATTTTCACTTATAAGGGAAAGTTCATTTAATATGACAAGGGGGGAGGGGGGGGGATGAAGATATTGAAACTCGAAGCTTGAAATTTTAGCAGCCCCCCTCGCTAGCGGTTCAATTTTTTAGGAGCCCCCTCCTTGGTAGTCGAAAAAATTTCAGAGGCCCCCCCCCCTCCTCCTTCAATTCCTTTGCTCCCCTGAAAAAAGATCGCTAGACTGTATTAAATATATTTACCGTTATTGTCTTCAATGGTTTATACTATGACAAACTTGAGATACAGTTGTGATACAATTCTCTAAAGCATTTTTGGGATGAACAAGAGTGTAATAATTACTGAGACTACATTTGTTATATCTGTAAACCACGTGATATAGCTGAGTTGCACAAGTCATTAAATTGTTGAGTTGAAAACTATCCGATCTGTATGATGATGTCATGTGTTGGTTTTGAAGTATACAAATTTTCGGAGCCCCCCCTCCTAGCGCAACAATTTTTTCAGAGCCCCCCCTTCGGGTGTCTAAAAATTTTCGGAGCCCCCCCTCAATATCTTCATCCCCCCCCCTTGTCATATTAAATGAACTTTCCCTAATCTTAACTCGCTTACATTCTCCGTGATTCTTTAATGACGTATATTGGGATTACGCTTTAAACTGGATTTAGAAAGTATCAATTATTAACAGTTAATTACGAAGTCATGTCAAAATTCATGTCTAAGTCAATGCGACGCTTTGGAGATATTTTGTGCAGTACATTGACTGGCTTTTTTCTCACGTCTTATATGGTAGGTAACTAACCTTTTATACTTTGATTCAGTGATGTCCGTGGATTATTTTTAACTGACCTGTACAGCACTAGTAACAATGGATTACGCACTATTTTTCAACTACAGTTGACTCCCGATAACTCGAACCCTCGCTAACTCGAACCTTGCGCTAACTCGAACCAAAATCGATTTCCCCTGGATTTCTGTCATACATTTACCTTAATTTTACCCTCGGTAACTCGAACCTTCGATAACTCGAAACTCCCGCTAACTTGAAGTAATTTTTGTTTCCCCTCAGGTCAGTTCTATATAATTTTACCCTCGATAACTCGAACCATGTTTTGAGCCCTTAAAAAGTCGGGAAAAAAAGTGTACTGCCTCCGAAGCATTGAATTTTGAATTTCCCATTGACGTGTTGTAGGCATATAGTTTACTAGTGGATCGATAGTGTTGGCTGATGTTGTTTATCACAAATCTAACGTGAAATAGCTTTACTTCTCAAAAAGTAAAATGCACGCTCTATTTAGGCAACGGTTTGTTACTTTGCGTTCTGATTTATGAGCTAAAAGTATCTTTTAATTTTCACTCAACATTTCTACAATTAAATGTGATTGAAATGCTCACTGTACAGTAAAAACTTTTTTTTTTCCTTACTCCCGGCTATTTTCTTCGAGCTCCCGATAACTCGAACTCCCAATAACTCGAACCTTTTTTGATTTCCCTTGAAGGTTCGAGTTATCTGGTGTACATAGCCCTTATTGTTAACCCGGCAGGCTATCTAATCCGTGGTCAATTTACCTTTGACATGTTTTGGGTTACTAGATTTGTTATCCTAAGGGAAGGTTTGTCTTCTTTACCGAACCAGGGAAAACTGAAACCATGTGGCACGACACTAAAAACAGCATGGAGTTTTAAAAGTTTTAATTAATGCTGTTAAACTTTAAATGATCAGTGTTCAGCTGAGTGTCCAAGATGCAAGAGTAAATGTTAAAGCGATTAGATGACAAAACCGTAAAAAGTCATATAAACCGTTTTTATAATTGTTAAAAGCGAATTACCAACGTTGACTGAGACTAACAATTCCGAAGCTGAATGACACTCCCTTCCAAAACTTAATTGGGATTGATTTCGGGGTGGACGCAAAAAAATTGGGGATCATTTCGGGGACGACATCATTTAGGGGTCAATTTGAGGATCATTTCGGGGTCGGGATCATTTCGGGGGCTGTACAGGTCCTCGAACATTCCTTGCTCAGTATTGACTTGTGTAACGATGCCCCGAGGCGTAGCCTGGGTACATTTGCCCATTGACACACAAACAACGTAACAAATCTTAATAAGCTAGGGTTCTTTACTTATAGTCCTTCATATCGTTTTCAGTTGGTTGTTGCTGCATCCTTTTTCCAAAAAAATTCATTTGCTTTATCTTAGCCTTCAAGGTGTCTTGAAATCCAGGAATACGGAAACAATATATAACCGGGTTGATCACAGACTGGAATGCAAAGGCGACGTGCAGCCACATTATGACTGATCCTTTCGGCTGATGACAAGTCGTACAAATGCGAGGAATGGATATGAAAAGAATTGGAATTACCCACGTGACAAGGAAAGCACCTGAAATCAAAAGAAGTGTGAAAGCCAAGGCTTTATCCTGACTTGCAGAGGTGTCGTGTTGCGGGCGTCTGCGTTTGATAAATACCCATAAGGTAATGTAACTTGCAGCCATCTCGATGGTTACAAAGAAGACCGTGGCTGGTAACACAGCTTCAAACCTCACGTTGTAAATTTTCAGGGACAAGATGGTAGTTAATGCGGCCGGCAGAGCCCAAGTAAACACCAGGGCTGCTTTGTAGACATAGATTCTTAAAACTCGATGACGAAAAGGCCAGACAATGGCGTGCATTCGTTCTAAAGCAATAAGGCCTAGTGTCAAAAGAGAAGCAGTTTTGGTAAACTTGTTTAGAAGGTTGAACACATAAAAAGCAATTACCGAGGGATCGAGGAGATAGAAAAGAGCAAGTGAAAGCCCCATAACTCCGAACAAAAAGTCAAACACAACAGGATTGATAATCATGAAATGTTTCCGCGTCCTTAGTGACTTGTTTTTCATGAAAGTGTATAATGCCAGCGAATTTAGAAGAATTACTGCAAAATCCAAGACGGCAAATATTGCACCCCAAGCGACCAATGCATCAGTTCCGGTAAACACGCTCTTCGTTGAATTCCGCTGCATCGTTTCTCGGAGATTTTCCCTATGGATTAAAACGTAAATAGTCATTCAGTGAGCATAATGCGAGAATATATGCTTGTCATGATCACGAGAAGCATTCACTTTTGCAGTCGATCACCTGCCACAAATGAAGACATATATAAATGAGCTGCATATAAATTTATTTAAGCAATAGACCACACTTTCTATGGGTTTACCGGCGTGATAACCCACTTGGAATGTTGGGAGAACACGAGAAAAGCTTGAAAATCACGAGCCGTTTCGGCTCGTGATTTACAAACTTTTTTCGTGTTCTCCCAACATCCCAAGTGGGTTATCACGCCGGTAAACCCATAGAAAGTGTGGTTTCTTGCTCTTATAAATAACTTTTAGTAGAAAGGAGTCTTCAAGGTAAAAAAAATGTGGTTTTAGTACTGTGATCAAGTCATGTCTTCTCTTTAAAATCACCATAAGTTAAGCCAATCATGACTCACGATTTAAGAGTGCCAAACTTTCTCAAAACTCAGTTCAGTCAAACAACAAACATCAGCACTTCAAATCACGAGTTTTTGCATTCATTACATGATAACTTATGAAATCTGTTTTACAGGAAAAATCAGCACATATTCATGCGAGGCTACTATGAAGGAATACGTTCATGGTTTGTTTACTACAAGTAGAAAATTGCATATCAAAAACTGTACGCAGCTGTAAAATTTCTTGCTTGCCTTCCTCTCCTAGGATTTTCGAACATCTAAAAAAATGGTATAATTGCCTATTTTTAAAGCATAGTATCAAATATTTTACAGCCGAGAGCTGCTTTTAGTTTGCTAAGGTTCGTGTGTCGTCTCAAGCTGAAGAGGGCATGAAGAGCTTTCTCCTTGAGACGTTCACGTGACACTGAAAAATTTCCCCATCACTGGGAAGGGAAAGCTACAGCTTCAATCCAATTCAGTCCCATTCAATTTATTTCTTCACAATGTGTTAGCTAATACTAAGTTACAGCCTTTACTAAAAGGCTGTAGCTTAGCTGTTTACAGTTATAAACGTTTCTATCTAATAGAATATTAAAATTCGAGTATGATGACCAAGTAAACCATTCGGTTTTCTAGTTGGTCACCATAACAACATCACGTTTCGTTTAAAAATGTATACAGGCGAGGAACCAGAAAAAGCGAAAAAAAAAAAAAAGAAAGAACAAATTCATAACAATTATAGCAAAATACTAAAGTGAAAAAAGTAAGTTGGGCAAGTCTTGCTAGGACAGTAGATAACGGTTTCATTGTTTTTTTTTTTTTTGGACAAAGAGTATTATTCAATTCTTTATTAAAGGTATTGTGAAATGGGCCTCCAAAGATCCATTGCCTTAAATAAAATCATTGCTTGCTAGTATTCGTTCTTACACTAGGTTTATATAGTTTTGTTGGGTTGAATATCTACAAGAGTGTTGATATCTAGTATTGTAATCATCCGGGACATCAGCGTAATCGAAAGTGTCCGCGCGAAATATTTGCTGGTAGTAAACCGTAATGCCAGACTTAGATGGGTACATTTTAAAGCACATAGAAAATGAACGTTATATACCATACATACGTCTAGCAAATTAATAACTTTTTTTGAAACCCTCATAATTTTCTTCCTGAGATAGAAAATGCAACCCTCAATGTATTACGCAGTAAACACCCCCTGATAGAGGTCGGCTTTTCATTTATGTCCTTTAAGTACAGGCCTTTTTTAACAGAAATTGACAGAGAAAAGTAATGAAATATTCCCTGATGCTTGTATCCGATTGTTACTGACTGCAGGAATTGTAATATTAAAATCATCACGATCAATATTTAGGCTGGTCAAAGAAGTGTCCCTCAGATATAAAGTGTTTCTAAATCGAGACGAATGGAAAGTTTCTTGAGAGTGGTTAAAATTAGGCATTTCTATGGTTAGCCTTCAGCTACAAGAAAGGGAATGAAAGGTTAATATATTAATGTAAGATTACACAACAGTGCACTTGTGTAAGCAATCAGGAGGCTTAAACATTTTTGCTAATTCCATGAGATGCACTCATGCTTAGCCGTTTCCGTATCACGAATCTGCAGTTACGGAAAATATCAATAAATAAATATTATTCAGTGACCTGTATTACGCGGTCGCCACAGTGAAGTTGCAAAAGATACAATTTTCATCAGTTATGTTTGATGTTGCCAAAGTTTTTTTCTTTTTCTTCTCGTTCCTTTTTTTTTTCAAGCCCGCCATCGAGCTCCTCCTAACGACGCGACAGCAGATCATGTTGACCGTATGATTAAAAAATATAAAGCTTGGAGTTAAAATGGAAATTCAATACAATATTAAATGCCAGCTTCATAATCCTATAGTCATGCAATCACAAAAAGAAACGCGGTTTCTCGGATCTTAACGTAATCTGTCTTTTCAGGTCCCCAGTCTTTTGGTTGTGTAACTATTTCACTCGTCAGTCTTGTAAAACGCGACTATGATGACTACCGATCAAGAGGGGGGAGGGGGGGGGGGGTGTTATTGATTAGCCTTTAACGAAACCGAGTCAGCTTTATTCAGTAACTGATTTATAAATATTTATCTGTAAGATTTTAAGGAAGAAATGAAGTCACAGCGCACAAATTTCGAAGCTAAAATTTGAGGCGCCTTGTCTCAAAGATGTGACGCAATCGAGCGAACAAGAAGTGACATGCAGGCGATTTCGTTTGCTCGGGCAAAGCTTTCGTCCTGTTAAATTGTTACCTCCATAGGTGAAATAAGCCCTTTCTGGTAAATAGTAGGAAAATAACCAACCTTACTTAGAGAATGGTGCCGTTTGATCGTCTTATGGTCAGAATCTCTTATCAACTCAACGCGGACATCAGCATGGAAGCAGTACTAGGGTTGACAGAATTAAATAGATATTAATTCTTAACTTAACTATATTCTACTTGAGGTTAAAGTTACTGACATTAATGCGCGCGTCAGTCACTTGAAATGCCGGCCCCCCGACCTCAGTGACATAGCGGAGATTTATATAAAAAGCCATTCAGGATTTAAGTCATTAAGCAGTGACCAGCAGGCGTCATCGGAAGCAGGATCAACGAGAGGGATTTGGCTTGCGGTTTAACTGTTTTGTTTTTAGCCAAATAATAAATAGTGGATAGCTTGACGAGTGCACTATCCAGTTATGGGTGTCCGCAGGAGGTTGATAAGCACGAAAGAAACGTTAAAGTCACACAAGGAGATGCTATACCCGAGTGCAACACTCAGCTTCTGAATGCTTAGTTGAAGTCAGTTTTTTTTGCACCTATAACATAGTCAAAAAATAAATTTTAAGACTTTTAAGTTATTTTGGTCTAAAAAATTTAGAAAATTTAGCCGTGTCTATAAACGTAAACGTCACCCCCTTTTTTTTTTTTTTTTTTTTTTAATGAATTACCAAGGGACGGACCATTAGAAAAATCGGAGGCGGGGTGAAAATTCCCCCCCGCCCTCCCCCCCCCCAGAAAAATTCCTGCTAGGGAATCTTGTCTAAAAAAGCCTCCTTCGAGCGGTGATACGTAAAAAAAAAAGTTATTGCAGAGGAAGCGATATGCATAGCGTTTAAGGTTATTAAAAGCATGGCATATTGGGAAAAAGGTTTAAACATAAACAATGCCTAAAGATAAAGAGAATTGAAATTCTTAATTTGTGGTTCAGTACTTTTATTTAAAAACAACTGTTTGATATTTCTTCATACAACAAAACATAAATAGTAACAGTAAATAAATGGCTTGTTTTCTACACAGTCATCATTACCACTGATATTGCTATCAGAAATAATTATACTCTAAAATCTCTCTCTTTAACTAACATTTCCTCAGTTATTAAATGGAAATTTTCCACAATAAATAACAGTATAGTTACGTTTTAATATGAAACACTAACAACCATCAAAACAACAAAATGGATTGGGTACGTTGAAGTGCCTCTGTGTCTTAAAGTGATGTTACACGGGACGATTCCCAACGACGATTTTTTAGCGCAACGCGGCGTTGCAAAGCTGGAACAATGTTGTAACCATTCGAAACAATGTCGTAACAATGTTGCAACGCAGTGTTGCGCCATAAATCGTCGTTGCGAATCGTCTCGTGTAACATCACCTTAAATATTTGAATAGTAACAATCTATATTATGACTCAATTGCGTAATGGAAACTTGGGAAGTTCCCAAAAATAAATATCTGACAGTGTAATTTTGGTTTTAATATGAAATAGTAACAATAGTCAAAATAAAAAATATATATATACTGGATCAATTGACGTGCTACTGCTTTTTATATAACTATTGATATTCTGGATCAATTGTGAAGTGGAAATTTCCACCAATAAATAACAGGATATATCATTTTTTGTTTGCGAAACAGTAACGACTGACAAAATAACAAAATATGTACACCATATTCCAAAATGGCAGATATTCTTTTGTCTTATAATATTGTCCCGTCTCAATGCCATGTTTCAAGGTACCTGGGTAACAGTCTTTTTTATTTCTGCAGATCAAGAGAGGATAAAGGGGACAGAGAAGGCATCCCCCATACACACCCTATTCCATAGGTAATTCGTCTCGAGTTATTTTTAACACCACAGATCTCAAGGGGGATTAGACAACAGCCAATCACATAGCGCGAATGTGTTCAGCGTGGATGACCCACGCTCAGAGCCACGCGTCCTTCACGAATTGACGCAGAACAAAATGGAGAAGGACGCGGAGAGCGATATTGCTATTTGTTTTGTCGAAGAAAACGACTACCGAGAGATTTCTGCTAAAGCTGTGTCAGCGAAAAGGAAATTAAAAAAGAATCGCCCTTCCTCTCTTGAATACGCTAACAGTGCAGCAGGGAAATCCTTAACACACTGAATATTCTCTCAGGATCATTTACAATTTACAGTTTGAAGAGAGCAATTTCTGGTTTGATATTTATTCTTTTATTAGTCTTTCATTATCTAACAAAAATAACATTTGGCGTCCTACTTGCTTTATTATACAAACGACCGGTTTCAATAGACCGGCGAAATTTCTCATTTTATTAAAGCACTGAGGTTACCACAACTTCGAGTTAAACTGATTTCACGGGTTGTCAAAGAGTCCAGCGATTCCCTTTTCCCAGGTGAGCGCCGATTCATTTCGCTTCAATATTCGGGAATGCTCTCGATCTCTTTACGCTTTTATTGCCTTTCGCCCGACGTGTTTTTCACGAAGTTTAGTCATAAGAAACCTCCACGAAACATCCACGCAGCGCGCGAGGTAGCTTTATCCCGATTCTAAAAATAGCTCGAGACGAATTACCTATGGGATAGGGTGCGTATGGGGGATACCTTCTCTGTCCCCTTGATCCTCTCTTGATGATAGTTATAACGTATTATTAAAAAGTAGATAAACTGGGATTCCATCCCAGCAAGCAAGGGAGATAAATGATCCCTGGAGTGTTACTTCTGTCTATGATACATGTAGATGAAATTTTCTTTTTTATGCTCAAATTCTAGAAGCAAATGAAGTGTATTACTTCTTCGCCTCTAATGATAATTTAGGACAGTTGGAGCCGCAGCAATTCTTTCAGTAAAAAAAAAATATTGCTTTAAAAGTGCCAAAAGGGGATTTTACAAACAAGGGCGGCCCGTTGCTGCCAATACAGTGACCTCAAGCCTGGTGGAGGATTTGGTGCGTTCCACAGGGTGCTTGTTTTCATATGTGCAGGGAGTGGTATTGAGCCGTCTGTTACACCGAGGTCTGGGTGGTCGCCTCTGACCGACAGGTGATGTATTGGGCGCCTAAGAGAAAACGGCCGCTGCACTCAAGTGCTTGTCGACTCATTCTGCAGTGGGGCAGAGCTTTACGATTCGATACTGCACGGGCCGTAGCGGTGCACAGCTCATCGGGTCACACCATATCTCAGCTTCTGTCACGAAACAAGTCTATTATAAGTACTCATGCCCAGGAGGCCTGGTCTGTCGCAAGAGGAGGTCACAGTCATTCTTGTGGCCTTTGCACTCAAGTGTTTATCGACTTATTCGATACTGCACAGGGCACAGATTGTACGCTTTTCACCAGTTCACGCCATATCTCAGTTTCTGTTACAAAACAAGTCTGGTGTAAGCCTTTAATTTTTTTTCCCGTAACAACTTATTTAGGGTTACTTCGGGTTTAATTTCGGGTTTTCTTGGAAAGAGTTGTCGCTCCGAGAAGATTGTAACTGACTTTCAAACTAATTTGAAGTTAGGTCAACTGGGATTCCAACCCAGCAAACATGGGAGAAAGGCCATCCCTGAACTATTGCAAGGATACTCAAAGTAATATATAGTTACGTAGGTAAACTGGAATTCCAACCCAGCAAAGATGGGAGACAGGTGCTCCCTAACTCAGTACTGCAAGAAAACTCCGACTTTTATATAAAGTACCATACATCTACGTGAACTGGGATTCCAATCCAGCAAACATGGGAGGCGGGTATTCCCTGGATACTCTAAGTAATATATAGTTAGTCAACTGGGACTACAACCCAGCAAATATGGCAAACAGGCGCTCCCTGAACTATTGCAAGGATGCTCTAAGTAATATATAATTAGGTCAGCTGGGATTATATTCCAGCAAACATGGAGACAGGCGCTCCTTGAACTATTACAAGAGCAACTCTGACTTTTATATAAAGTAACGTGTATCTAGGTGAACTGGGAATTCAACCCAACAAATATGGGAGACAGGCGCTCCCCGAACTATTTCATAGAAACTCTAATATTTGTAAAAAGCAATATACACTTAGGGTAACTTAGATTCCAGTCTAGAAACAATGGGAGACAGGTTCTCCGTGGACTATTTCATAGAAATTCTGATTTTGATATGAAGTAATACACACGTAGGTAGCTGTAGGTCAAATGGTCTATCAAATGGATATCTGCTCTTTACTAGGACCAATGGGATTTATACCCAGAAAGTGTCCATGGGAGAAGAGAACTCCCTGATCCCCTTGCCCGAAAACCGCGTTTAACAATTTGACTTGTAACCCATCCCCCCCCCCGGACATCCCCGGGGATTTGCAATTTTTTTTCTTTCTTGAAGGTCTATTCCCCACTCCTGAGGACACAGAAAGAGACAAAAATTGAGAAAACTCGCACCGGCGAGAGTTTCACTGGCGTGTCTTCTTGATTTCATATCGCGTTTACATGTTTGCGTTACCCGTTCCAGTCTACTCGCCAGACCGATTTCAAACAGAAACGCCGAAACGTCGTCTCGCGTTTACATGAAACTGTTGAGAAGTTTCGTCCAGGAGTGAAATTCTCGCCACGGTACAACTACCAGGGTAAACTCAAGCCGGCGTAACTCAAGCCGGCATCCCATTTTGTGGTGATGTAAACAAATACAGAGCCACGAGAGCGAACCGGAGTGAACTTTGGCCGGCCCGATAGTCGTCCCTGAACATGTAAACACCCCTTATCAAAACCACGTTTTAATGTTAATCAACCATACGTTGACACGGATCTGATCGGCTTCTAAAGTTCCATAACGGTTAGCAATTAATAATTATTGGATTAATATTTTCGACAGTTTTATACGTCAGAATAGGTATGCAACCGCGCCGTGTGCCCTGGACATCAAACAAAATTTTCTACTCCACTGCAACTTTAGTAACTTAGCCTTTATTATAGTGAATTAAGGATCACAGGACTGACAATTCCTTTTGGGTTTCGTTGCCCAGTGTACTCTTCCTTTTACTTAATTCGGTTGTTGCGTCGCGGTGTTTTACCCTTTTCTTGAAACAGTTCATCGTTACTATCTTTAGTTTAAATTTATCTTGAAAGCCAGGTATTCGAAAGCAATAAATAACGGGGTTGATTACTGACTCTAGTGCAGGCACAAGATACGTCAACATCGTAACTGAAAATGAAGGCTTATAGCACGAACAAAGGTGAGAAATGGATATATAAAGCACGGGAATGACCCACGTGACCACAAAAGTACCTGCCACCAACAAAAGTGTAATAGCCAAGGCTTTATCCTGGTTTGTAGCCGTGTTATACTTGTCTTTTTTTCTACGATGAACAGATACCCATATGCTTATGTAACTTGTGATCATGGTGATAATTCCAGCAGTGATCGAGACTGGTAAAGTAAACTCAAAAAACACAGAGTTGTACGTGTACAAGCTCAAGATTGAAGTCGTAGCTGCAATTGCTGCCGATAATATCCAGCTCAACACCAAGGCTGTTTTGTAGACGCCGCACCCTAAAACTTTGTGACGAAGAGGCCAAACAATAGCGTGCATTCTTTCTATGGCAATTAAGCACAGGGTTATGTGACAAGTAAGTTTGGTGAACATATTTAAGATGCCGAACAAACCAAAACTAATGTCTGACGGATTGAGTAGATAAAAAACGGTTGACGTCATTCCTGTAGCGCCGAACAGAAGATCCGCCACGGTAAGATTGATAATCATGAAATGCCTACGGGTTTGCAGCAACTTGTTTTTCGTAAAGGAATATAGAGTCAAAGAGTTAATCACAGTCACTATAATCCCTGTAACGGCAAAGGCAACGCTCTAAACAGTCAATAAGTCACTTTCCATGGCTAACGGTGATCCTCGAAATCTCTTCATCGTGATCTCATGTATGGTTGTGCCTGTATATCAAAAAAAGGACGCATTTGGTTTTATCCTTTTTTTTTTTCATCCAAATCAGTACATAATAAATACCCGATAATAAGAACCTAGCGGATTATAGAACCTCCTGGCAGAAATTTCGCACTTTAATACCCAAAAATTCAAGAACCTGTTCATCTTAGCCAAGCATGATCAAGCAGGTTCTTATCTGTGGGTTACAGTTAAATTATTATTAATAAACACTTTAACCAAGAGTAGGCTAAGGAGTGTAACTTCGAGATTGCAAATTTAATTTTTTTTGGAAAAGACCGGACTTTACCAAACCGGATATAAATTTGGTAATCAGCTTTGTTAAGGTTCAATAATACTGTGACTAAATACTGTCAGTACTTTAAGGACCAAACCTATGTTTATTTCTTTTTCTGGTAATCAACAACCCATTATCTCCTTCACAAAAATGAACCTAATTAAGAACCTACTTAGCGCAAATTACAAATAAGTATTCTAAAGTACAAGACCCTGTTTTGTCAGGCAGACTTTAAAAAAAGTAAGTTTTTATTCGCAGGTGTTTACTGAGTATCTTATTGGACCGTTTAGTGTGCTGTATCGTGAAATGATATTACGAATCGCGCTAACGGTTCGTATGAGCACGAACTCCATTAACTGACCTCTGGAGCCAGGGTAGTATTCTTAAGGTGTGGACCAGATACAAGGAAAGAGTAAACATATTCCACGATACTACACACTGAACCTTTCAACGCGGGATTCATTAGTCTGGGGTTCGAAGGTATGCGTTATGCGCCAGTCAAGATTGCTGCCTCGCCAAGTTCATTTCCGTCCATAAAAACAGAAAAATTATAGAAAGTGGAGGTCAGTGAAAAAGCCATTTAAGAAAACGAGGCCAAATTTTAGCCATCTTGACCGAACAAGCTTGCCGGGGCAATTAAGGATTTATTGTATGGCCATAAAGAGAACATTTTTTGCTAGACCAACCGGGAAATTCCGAGCGGAAAAGATGTGCCCATCAATCCATCTCATCTGATTGACTAGCCAATCACAACGCAGGATTTTTCGCTCTATCTTGGCCGCTCACGGTTTCAGCCATATAGTAAATGATTTGTAGTTCTAGACTTAACGATAATAATCTTTTTTTCCTAGACGTCTACAAAAGAGCGATCATTAGAGTGAAAAGCTCGCCCTGCATGACTCATAAGTTAAATACATATCATTATCGCGGTGTTTGAAGCTTAATAATAAGAAAAAAACGTCCCTGGAACTTCGTTGGTTTTAACACAGTCCAACATTACGGGCTTAATTAGGGTTTTAAACATGATCATTCCCTGAAATACATAAATGGGTAACAATTTTTTTCTGTTAAAAACAAACAACATTTTCGCCAATGCCTATATTGTCTATGTCACTCATGCAAATCAGACTTTACTCCGATACAAAACACTTAAAACTGTTGATTTTTGAATAGGCTAAGAAGACAACGCTGACACTTAATTAGGATTATTTTTTTCTGTAAAAACAAGCGGCAAAAAAACCCGGTCAACTCGCTTTAACTCAAGACGAAGATGTAGTCTCTGTGTAGTGTAATATATTGTGGCACTTTATTTTTTACAAACGTCCTTTTTACTAATTGATTTTCTCAGAGGATGTAAACTGTCCTTAATTCAGCGCAAGGTAATTAGCACAAGGTAAGGTTGACCGTATCTGGTTTGAACAACAAGAACTGACTAAACATACCTGGTAAAGCTTTAATTTTCTCAGTTTAGTGCAAGGTAAAAGTCGGCAACTCAGTCTCTTTGCTGCTCAAAACATCACCTCTCATCTGTAAATCAGTCAGTCGAAGATGTCAAGGGTTGATATTGGCAACAAAGTAAGCCAATATCGTAATTATACAGTAATTAGAATAACAAAGACTTATGACTTAGA